>NW_027280672.1:0-121731 GCF_046629955.1 Centroberyx affinis | reverse complement strand
TGAATGAGCATGAGAGCGAGGAGAGATTGTCTGTTTGTGTGTTTCTGAACTGGAGTGTGTCTATAATCTATAATTATGTGCTGTATGTGTTTGTGCGTGATTATATGTTTGAGTCTATATGCTTGTATGTGTTTTTGTGAGTATATACGTATACACATTTGTGTGTGTGTGTGTGTGTGTCAGTGAGGCTGGGCAGATGTCAGGGTGTAAATTGACAATTCAAGTTCCCTATATCATAAATATCACTACTGCTACCACTACTATTACTACTACTACTAATAATCATGATGATAATTGAACAGACAGGTTAGATCTTTATTGCCAGTGACATGGAAGTTGCACTTACAGAACAACTCCAACCTATTACACACACATTCATATGCAATGTGTTTATTATTCTCACGTATGACAACATGATGTATGGATGTGTCTTGTAAATCCCACATCGGCTGGGCACCTAGAGGACATGACACAGAAACAAAATGAAACAATCAATCAACACATAAAATACATAACATGGCAGTGGCACATAATATAATATATAAGATAATTCTCCAAGGAGACAAAGAGGAAGAAGTATTTGTTAAGGCCCTGTAGGGGATGTGTTTAGATAACAGCCTTCCTGCCATCTGTAATTTCTCGCCAATTCTCAAAAAAGCAACACTTAACGGAACTGAAATGTGTTTGTGTTCGGAATGTGAATTGTGTTGACTGTCCACCAGCCCACGAACGGTAATGGAAAGATATTCCTACATGCCAGCTCCTGTGAGTCAGAATATTAGAGACCCGGTCCGTCTGCCGGCGAAGACCTGGCAGCCCAGACACCATCGATTCAGAGTTTATCCTCCGTCCCTCTCTCTCTCTCTCTATCATTATTCCTCCTTTGTCGCTCCTCTTGTTTCTTTGCTCACTCCTCATCTCCCCTCTCTCCTCTCCTTTCCCTCTTTATCCAGTGGTCTGCAGGTCCTTAAATTAGATCAAACTAAATGTCCTAAAACGGTTTTCAATATAGTTAAATAAAGCATTTAAATATTGAATTCAGTTTTGACGTCTGAAAAATTATATCTTGCTGTGCTGACTGTACAGACTGTCTATATATTCTATTCTTTTCATTTTGTATTTCACTTACGAAACTGGCCTTACAGTCATTAAAACGGTCCTGAATAAGTTCACATGATGAATTTGGCAGACACCCAGTTTATCCTTTTCTGTCCCAGACACCCAGTTTATCCCTCCATCCTTTTCTTTCTCTGTCCTCCTCTATTCGTCATTTCTCCTCCATCTTCTTGTCTGTTCTTGTATCCCCTCTCTCTCTCTCTTTTTGAGCCACAGCATCTGTTTCCTTACACCGGGATATCTTCAACAGGCGTAGGAGTGTGCGTATGTATGTGTGTGTGTGTGTGTGTATTTAGGCGTGTACTTCTTCCATTCATGGCACAATGGGTACAACACTCAGGCAGAATGATGAGAGTCCAATGATGTCTAGATCCAGGAAGAGAAGAAAGGAGAGGAGGGGAAGAGAGAATGAGTGTGAGTCATCACATAGACAGACAGACACACACACACACACACACACACAAACACACACACACAGAACAGTGTCATGTTTAAAGCAGGGATTCTCAGATGTTTTCATGTCATTAACGGCCAAATGGACACACATTCGGCCACATACCCCCATTTGATAATATTTTATCCAAAAGATCCATATGGGAAGATTTTTGTTGTTGTTGATTAAGTATTGAATTATAGAACTGTCTGCTATAGGTGGGGAGATAATAGTGGTAAGACTGAAACCTTTGATTACAATCATCATTCTTATACAGTTTCTAATTCATTCTCAGATCATGTCTAACGAAGTAAACTGAGAATGAGAATCACTGCATTAAAGTACCAGAGGACAGACATCACACACATAGCTAGTCACCTCCCATTGCCCTATACAACAAGAATGCCATAAAAAAAAAGTGAAAAATCAAATTTATTCAAAAAGTTTAAAAGTAGTGGTTAGAGAGACCATCCCATAACATCCCTAAAAGGTTGCATTCATGTAACAACCAACAGCCGCTCTTTCACCTGGCATTTCACCTGGCATTAACATGCATCCTAGGAGGACTGAACTGTATTCAGAGTAAAAACTCATCAAATTCAGGTGTAAAGGTACCCAAGATGCTAGAGCCGGGAGATTGACATTCGTTAATCGATAAATTATCGAACGCATCTTGAAGATGCATTGAAGATCCAATCAGCCGAACCACCTCTGGAGGTGGGGAGAGACGCACGTAGCCACATTAACAACAAAGTGTAAATAAACAGAAATAAACTTTAACACACTAATCCAGTGAGGAAGCACACGCTCAGATAGTAACACATTTGTCAAAGCTGGATTGTCAGGATACTTGTGGATGGGGAACAAGTAATATGAGGAACTGACTCAGTTTTAAAGGAGATGTGCTTGGTAAGGGAAAGGAGAATCCAATTTTTATTTAAGATTATTTTGGCATTTTTGAATTATTTGACAATTAACAATAGAGAGAGATGGGATGGTAAATGCTTAAAATGTAAATAAGAAAATTTGATTCAATATGCCTAAGTTTGAGGACGTTATTTCAGGTCCTCTCTTTACTCTTTCATTTTTTCATTTCCCCACTCATCCTCTCCCTCCTTCTCTCTGCACTTCCTTTCTTTAGAATGATTTGTTTACCCACAATTCCCCTGGGTAATTAGTGCTGTGATAATAACTAGTGTTGGAAACAAACACGCCCACTCACTGAGCAGCGCACACACACACACACACACACACACACAGAGTGGGATGAAAAACAACTTTCATGAGCTTAGGCGCCTGAGTAATGGTGCAAGTGGAGCAACTACAACCCCCCCACTTTTACATGAAGGGGAAAACAATTGGAGCTGTGTTCGCCCCGTTTTTGAAATTGTCATTTTTAATAATGAAACACATTGTTACGTAGTTATACCAAAATAGGAACAAACAATAAAGCAGGGCAGAGGCGCAGACTGAGCTACCTCACGATGGTAAATTCAGTCACAGTTGGTGATTGCTCGGAGGTTGTGTAATGAAAAAGCCCACACCTACAGACAAATTTACACAGCTTATTCAGTGGGGCGCCCTCCAGAAAAACAAAGGACACGATGGTGCCTTTCAAAAACTAACTTGTAAGCTAGAAAGCTGGCTGGATTACCGGGATCGTGGGCGAACTCCTCTTCATAGCATTGCTAGCATTGACGATAATACAGCGTGGGATGCTAGGTGGGTGGACATGACCGCCCGTCCCTCGTAGGTGTCTGCCATTTTCATTCCGGTTTGCCCGGCTTTAGAGCTGGATTCAAGACTTTTTCAGGACCCGCACATACCCTGAATGTCTTGCCAAATGCTTCGGGAGTCAACATGATAACATTTGTCCCAGTGGTCCGAGAAAGTAGCGAGATCTCGTGCTGAGTCGTGATCTGAAACGTCGCTAAATCTAGCAACTGTTAAAAAAGTTTGCAATAATTTCTGTTTTTTAGCCAATCGGCATGATGAGAAGTCCTGCCTACACAACCTCTGAGATATCTGCCAGTTGTGTTATTAACTCCCCCTCTGCTGTTTGTCGAATGACCGCATTGCGCCAAAAGTCAAATGATTCCAAGTGATTTTTTTGTTTCCAGTTTGTTTTTGAGTTCCTCGTTTTTAAAGAAAAAGTCTTTGCTGGCTACCAGACATTTCCCTATGCAGGAAGTACTCAGTTTTTTTAATGGACAAGGGGACAAAGTAGTGTCTCTATCAATTGAGTCTGTGTAGGAGCTGGTAGTTCAACACATGACTGGGCTCTCCTCTACCTGTCTGATTGGAGCCGTCTCAAGCAGCTGCTATTCATCGTGGCGTGCGCGTAGGTGTGTGTGTGTGTGTAATTCAAAAAGATTACAATAGATTGCGTGCGAGTGTGTGTGTGTGCGCGCAGATCGGGCACCTCCGCTTTCACTTCTGCTAAATCTCCGTCGAGAACAGGGGAATGATAGATTGAGAGAGAGAGAGAAAAAAGGAGACAGAGAGAGAGGGGAAAGAAATAAGGCAGAAAAATGAGAGGAAAAAGAGGAGAGCGAAGAATCCCCCCGCCGCGTCTCCCATCAGGAGGCGTCTTGCTCTCCTCACCGGGTGATTTATTCGCTCTCCTTTTCCTTCACGTCCCCCTTTCCGTTCCCCCCCCCCATTTCCTTTCTTTCGCTCCCTTCTTTTCTTGTCTTGTTTCCGTGGGCAGCTGGTGAACATAGTTATCAGAGCTGTTTGGAAGTGGCGACAGACCGACGGGGCTGTTAAAATGACTCACCTGTGATTTCTGAGCTTTTTCATCTGAAGTATCTCTAAGTCTTAAGTACACTTCTTTCTTTCCCACGTTCCTCTCTTTTGTCTGAATTCAGCTGGGATTGAATGTTGATGCTTTTCACTAGGCTGTGAGGAGTCTCAACAGAAAATGTCTCTTATTTTAAAGGATGTGTGTGTGCGCGGTGGGGGTTGTTGGTGTGTGTGTGTGTGTACAGCCTTAACAGCTGAGTACTGACAGCTACTGTTTAGATGCATCCTCTGGTAGTGTAGTCATGGTGAACGGTCTACATTTGCTCAGCTTCCCTCCTTTCTTTCTATATTACTTACTAATTGCTTGACATTTTAGGGCTACTGCTAGATGTTCACACTGGCTGATAGTTTTTTCGGAAGTTTGCTTTAAATAAATAGTAAAAGCACTTACTGTGTGGACTGACCCCTCATCTATTGACTTTGTGTTAATGCCACACTCCTCCAGAAAGTTAAACTATGAGTTCGGTCCCAAAATGGATGGCTCTCTAACCTTCATTAACTAAAGGAAGGCTTTTGCTGAGCATGTTCATTTTCAGCCAGTGTGTCTGCGGGTCATGAACCAAAGACTGACAGTTAAATATGGATGAAGACAGTTAAATATTACGTTTAAAGTCTTAAATTCAGTTACAGGAAGGCATAAAAACAAGCAGTAGTGAAATATTTGAGGGAGAGAGATTGGAATAGGAAACACATTCGAAAGAAATAAAATGCATACATGAAATAAGATAAGATTAAAAAACATAAATATCACAAGATTATGATTATCTCTGGTGTAAATATGCACTACTTCGTCAATTTAATCCCAGGCTAAAAAAGATTAAGATCCACAACAACCAACAATATTGTCAGCATCAATACACATTCAAACCAGGGAAACAAAATCATAGTTACCAAAGGACCAAAGGAGGTAGTTAGACTTTGGGGTGTGTGTGCATGGTTGTGTGTGTGTGTGTGTGTGTGTGTGTGTGTGTGTGTGTGTGTGTCTGTGACATTGCCAACAAATAGAGCATTCAGTCTTTGTCACCTGTCTATAGCAGAGGTTTGTTGCCAACCAATCATTTAGCCATTTAGCTTTCAGACACATTCAACTGCTCTTTGGCCCGCCCTCCGAAACGGCCCCCCCATTCATTCCCTACCAGTGCCACAAGTGTGTGTGTGTGTGTAATCAGCCATGTTCGATCCCTCACACCTATGTATGGCACCCACCCCACCCCCCACCCCCCCTATAAGTGTGGGAAGCAGAGTGTCTACGTGTGTCAGTATGAGTGTGTGTGGGAGAGTGAGAGATATATAGTGTATGGTATGTATCTATGTATGTGTGGGTGTGTGTGTCTCTCTCTCAATCTTGCACCCCCCCCCCCCCCCCCCCCCATCCATCCGCCCCCCCTCCCTCCCAGCGCTGGTTGGTTGCCACGGCTACAGTGTCGCCTCTCCTCCTCATGTTGCTATGAGACTCGGACCGACAGACCTGAGCTGAATGACAATGTGTCTCCGGCTCCGGCGAGAGGCCTACAACAGCCAATGAGCGACGAGACGAGCGGTTCCCAAACCGGGGTCCGGAGACCTCCGTTTGGGCCCTGAGGGGGGTTGGCAGGGGGTCCCCAGCAAAATGAGAATAGCTAAATTTCACTATTATTTCATTGCCTAGATAATTAGCTCAATGGAAGAATGTGTAACAATAACCAATAAAAATGGTATGACATGGACCTTTCATTACATTATTATTCTTATACATTCTCAAATTGGGTTAATTTCTAATTAAGTAATAGTGAAATTAAACTTTTCCTTATTTTGTTAGGGAACAACTGGAACCCCAGTTTGGAAACCACTGACTTAAGATGTCATCACAACTTTCAATTCTCTTTTTCCTTCCTATTTTCATATCTTCTCCTTTGTCATGTATTGAATAGATTTTGGTGCCTTTTATGTTGTGTCATTATTTTCATACTGCATATATTTAGAATTGTTTTTATATATTTTCATATCATACATTTTTCATTTATTTTTTCTTTGTCTCAGTATGTTCTCTTTTGCACACCCTGCATACATGCTGCACCTCATATTTGTATCATTTTCTTTCATATATTTGTACCTAATATGTTCTAGTGTTGTAATTGTCTTTGCTATAATTTTCTTTGCTATATTGGCTGCTGCAATGATCCAATTCCCCCACAGGAATCATTAAAGCTTAATTTTGTCTAAGGAAACAGAACAATAAGAAAGAACTATGCACATGAATTACACTTCGAGGCAAACAACCAGGACAGTCCTTCCACTAACACACTGATTAAAGGCGGTTTGAAAATATGCACCTTAATTACAGATGACCACAACAGATTTGCTGCTACTGTAAATCATGTGTCTAATCTCTCTCTGTCTCTGTCTTTCTCTCTCTCTCTCTTCAGGAGTTGTTTACGGCGGAGTGTAAGTTTAAGGAGTCGGTGTTTGAGAACTACTATGTGATCTACAGCTCTATGCTCTACAGACAGCAGGAGTCGGGCCGGGCCTGGTTCCTGGGCCTCAATAAAGAAGGACAGGCCATGAAGGGCAACAGGGTCAAAAAGACCAAACCAGCCGCACACTTCCTGCCTAAACCTATAGAAGGTAACATGCACACACACACACACACACACACACAGCAGGGTTACAGTATTTTTTAGATTTCCATTCGTTTTTATTTTATTTATAAATTTAGCGTTCAGTTATCTTTTAGATAGGGGTTGCTTGTTTTAATTTTTACTTTTCAGAAATGTTTCGTTTCATGCTTAGTTTTAGTCTTAGGCTCTGTTCACTCATAGCGTTTATTCGTGTGGAAAAAGCGCTGCCTGGAGCGCTTCTTCTGAGGAGAAATAAAAGCGGATTGCGCAATGTACACCTTGTTTCCATAACAACGGACCACTCGTTTCAGCTCACCTGTTGCGCCGTTGTGTCTGATCCCACCGCTTAGCTTGCAACAAATACTAGATTATTAAAGCTCCGGATATTCACTTGCTACAATGACCAATTTCTCCACCGCCACTTTCTCCATCTTTGTTGCTGTTGTGCGGAAACGGCCGGCCTCCTACATAGCATGAAACCCCGCCTCTCCTTCATTGTGATTGGTTGGCTGAGAACAAAACAGTTCAGGTCACTCGGCACTTTTCTGAGAAGTTGAAACTTTCTCAACAACATTTTGTGCACCTTGTGGTCTCTCCCCATACGTTTGAATGTAAAAAAGGTGGGGTCAGTTTTGAAAAATAAAAAACGCTACGTGTGAACACAGCCTTAGTTTTAGATTCAGTCAACTTTAGCAACCTTAATAATAACCTTAATAACCACACGCACACACATTAACCTCTCTGTCAATTCTTCATCCTTTGCCCCTTATGTCCATCCCTCTTTCTCTCCTCCCTCGTTTACCTGTACCATCCACCACTCCCCCTTCCGTTGCACTTTCCCTCTTATCTCTCCTCTCATCCTTTCTTCATCCGTATCTCTCCTCATTCTCTCCTCCCCTCCTCATCATACCTGCTTTTCTCCTGCCTCCTCCTCTTCATCCCTCCTCTCTGCTCCTCCTCATCCCTCCCTTCACGGCTGCCTCCCCCCCTCCTTTTCTCCTCCTCCTCCTCCTCCTCCTCCCCTCCAGTTGCTATGTACAGAGAGCCTTCGTTGCACGACGTCGGGGAGGCGGCGACTAAACCCGCCGGGGTCCCGTCCTCCAAAAGCACAACCAGCGAACCGGTGGTCATGAACGGCGGCAAGCCAGTCAACAAGCCCGACAAGGAGGCGACATAACCTCGCCCCCCTCCTCTCCCTCCTGGCCAATCAGAGGCCAGGAAAAGCCAGAGACTCCTCCCACTGCTGCACTCTTAAAAAAAACAAAACAAAAAAAACGTCTCGCTCTGACTGGTCAGCAGTGGGGCCGCACGTCCCGCCTCCCCTCTCTCCCGATTGGTTGGATCCAGCGTAGCGGGGCCGAGCCAGAGGAACAGAGCGCACCAATCGGTGGGCGGGAGGGGGGAGAGGAGGAAGACGGGGAAATAAAGGGAGGAGGAGGATGAAGAAAGAAGTTGAGTCAGGCCAGTGCCGGCCAGATTTTGGAACTGGGACAGTGGAACGCCCGAGCTATGTGATACAGAATGCCTTTTTAAAAATATATAATAACAAAAAAAAAATAGTCTTTACTGGTATTTTTCTGTGACAATCTGTAAGAATGAGGCCCCCTTTTTCCTCTCCAGGTAGTACTTTTTCTGTTGCCAGGTAGCCTTGCTTGCTGATGGCTACACACAACTAAACACACACTAACACACACACACACACACAACCTCCAAGGTTCACTGAAAATCCACCACTTGGTTTCTCTCTTTCTCTCTTTCTGTTTAAATCTCTCTCTCTCTGGTGGTGTAGCATCAGGCAAACAAAATCACTCCAAACATTTTACCCCTACTATTCCACTGGTGGCTTTATTTGGAAGTAAGATTTGAAATAATGCCAAATATCGGACAAGTGACCAAACACTGGTGATTCAGAGGACGCTGAATCATCACTCAAACGATTAAAACTGATCAAAGGACATTTTGTACAATAGCTTGTAATGGAATGTACTTGAGAAAAGGGGGTACTGTACATTACATACAAAGCAAACCAGACATTAATCCTGGCATTAATCAGCTTTGAACTGTCTCTAATTTTACATATATTACTGTTTTCAAATTCAACACTTCTCCTCCCGGGGTATGGTGTAGAAAAGAGTGTTCTTATTTGACAATGACACTGTAAGCATGATTGTCTCTTCATTATTTCTTTATTATCTGTTTGTTTGATGGTTTATTATGCTGCACACACAAAGCACTAGTGATTATCTGGCTACATTGCTGTACAGACACAAAACAAGAACAGACCCTTTTCAGTTTGCACCTCTCTCCCTTTTTTCTCTGTGACAAGCCTTTTTTTCTGTCCATTTACTAATGCTTTAATTTCCAAACCGCTGATGGAAGTGTAGCTCGAGAGAGGAGAAGATAAACTGTAATGGTTTGGCATCAAGAAGGGTATTGTAGCTGGGATAACATCCACTGCAGTCGGGTGTATTCTTACAGTCTGAGTGCTGAACGATTTCCATGAATTCCCTGTTTGTAGCAACATGGGAGTATATGGGGGGGGGGGCATGCAAGGTGTCCAAGCACCATGGTAGCAGTTAACTGTAGTTTACATGGAGTAGCAGGGCCGACACTGTAGACTGAGGTTTTTCAGAGGCTGGGTCAAAACCTCAAGGTGGGTCACAGGACGTTTTTGAAGCATAATGGAGGAAGAACTGGTATCCAAAGTTAATGTTTTAAATACATTTTGTTTCCACTGCCTTCCCAAATACTTGAAATGCAAGGTAGGGCTAATTATAGGTTGGTAGTTTAGTGAACTCAGAACAGGGTAAATGATGTTAAATTAGCGTGCACAATACTGCAGAATCAGTGTAGGTAGTCTCTGTAGAAAAGTCTGAAAAGCACTGCAGAGTTGCTATGTTTTTTAGTTCAACAGCCAACACCAAATAGCACATAGTGATTACAATGTTATATCAAGCTGTAATCAAATCAAAACACTGAATGGTGGGTATGTGCGAATGTGGGGGAAAACTACAAGGCAGAAAATCAAATGCCTTGAAGTGAAATGAAACCAAATAGATTCCCACGCACTCTAGACGGCTTGTTTGCCCTCTCACTGTGACAGTCAACATGACGCCAATCTGTTCTGGACCCGGAGCTGGTTCTGCACCCAAGCCTTCTGTTAACTTGTCTTCTCTTTGACAGCTAGACTAGAGGCTTGTTTGGGCCAATTAACTCCTCAGAAAGTTGAGCCGGTAGTTGGGCATATTGCTGAAGAAACGGCGTATACTGTGAACCCCGCCCCTCGTATTAGTGTCAGCGACAGTTAGACGCAGAGCAGATGGGTGTATTCTGTTGTGCTCAGGAGAACCGGGCTGCTACACCGCATTCGTTAGAGACGCGACACGTCTACTTATGGAGTGCTGCGGCTGGGCGCTGCCATTGTGATGAATGAAAGCTGCTACGCCAGCCGTGGAAGCCGCGCGTCTCGGCAGCTGGAACTCTATTTTTGCGAGAGTAGTCGATTTGTTTTTCCTCAACACGTGAATGTGCGTCCCTTTTACCCAGAAAAGGTCTATAAAAACATATATAAACGCATTTGTGACGTGTATAACCCATTAAAACATGTATTTGAATTTGTATTGAAACACTGTTTTATTTGCTGAGAGGGATGGTCCCGGGGTCACATTTTATTGGTCGAGGTGACTCTTCAATGACTTTACCTATAGATCAGGCAAAACATGTCCACAAAAATGAAAGATGTCATGAATCCTTGTTGCTGTCGGTGTAGCAGGTGAAACACTGTGCATTGCTGTGCAAATGTGATGTGACTCTAACGTGTTCAGTGTAAGCATAAGGCAAGGGATACACTCCAAAACTGAGTAGGCCGTGAAAATATTTGATAGCTCACACTTAATTCCTGAGATTCCTGAGATCCTTTTTCGTCTTGCGTCATAGAGGCACTCGCACTCGGTGACCAGCTGGATCTAGGGTGGATGACCCAGCTCACACTACAAGAGCTTCTCTAACCTGATCTTGAAAACGAGTCGTGATGCCAAATCGTGGCTATAGTCAGCCTAAAAGTCCCAGCATAAAGTATACGTTGTGTTCCCCTGCAAATACCCTTGACTACACTTCTGACTGAACCACAGGGGCTCTCTTGATGATCTCTGGGAATATGTTGCCCCATATTCTGGACTGTATTGGATTGACTCCTTTGGGTCGTGGAAATACATTTGGTAACCATGCTAAGATCATCTCAAGTCTGGATGCCTTTGGGTATTGGTGCACTGATACTGGTGTCATCTATTGGCCCTCACCTATTATATAGTATAACTATTGTGAGAATATCATTTGAGACCACAAATTATAAAAAAAAAAGGTAGCTAAATGCCTAAATGTAAGTGAAATATGTATCAGTTACATTACAGAATCAAATGGCAGGATGGTACCATTCCATTAGATTAGCAGCTGTTTATGTAAAAGCACAGCACCGGTATTTATCTCAATAATGTCACTGTTTCATATAGAATCTATAATATTGGTACTCAAAATTGGTCAGCACTCAAAATGTACTGCTATTACTGCTGTTTGGTCATCAGTGAGTGGCATTGGTGCCCTTCTACTTTCGTTAGCCCGGCCTGGGTTGTTTCCTAGCCGTCTGAGTGCCTCTTATCCCTTTTAGCTGAGCTCGAGATGGGACTTTCCGGGGCGGCCTGCTGCTTCATTGCTAAATGCTCATGCCTTCCTGGGGCTTCAGCGGGGCTTTACCTAAGATTTCCGAGTGCTCCGAGTCTTGAAGCTGGATCCCCGGAACAGGCAATTAGCCAACAGCTCTGTCCTGTCGACGAGGAAGGAGTCTTTTGGTGTTCTGCTTGTCTCGCGTCAAAGAAATGTGACCATCTGTTGTGTGATGCTGTGGAGTAAATTTGTTACTGCTTACCTTTTGTCAAGAAGTGATTACAAAAAAAATAGCGTGACTTAAAAGGACGCAAACCGCCGTGTCTCAGCTGTCCGTGTCTTAACCAGACTCTTTCTTGGAAGCCTCTTTGATGTAGCGGATGACTTGGGAGTCGGGTAAAGAGGAGGTTGGGTTTGTACTGATTGGAACATCCATTTTGTGGGCAGGATTGGTAGCAGCACTCCACCGAGGCCGACGGGACGCCGACCGCTACTCGCCGAATTCAAACGATCAAGCGGCCAATTTGTCCCGACACCGGTGCCGGGAGAGGAACGCGATTGAGTCTGCGAGGGAACCGGATCCTCCCGCAGTCGCAGAGGTCTAGCTTGTTAGGGCTCAGATCCTGTGAAAGGAGCTACTGTAGATCTGTAGCACCTGCTAAAGTATTAATGACGGTTCAGGCGAGAGAAAAATGGCCTGGTTTCCTGGCTGCTGACCAAAGACACTGTTACAATAGTGTTTCCTGGCTCACGATGGCCGCGGTTCCCGGTTCAAACAGGAATGAGTAATTACTGTCATCATCTCCTGAGAGATTTGTCCGCACTGGTGGTTAGCCAGGTAGCCAAGGCTCCAATTATGTGATACCTAACACTGGGCTCAGTGCAGGTAGAGTAGAACTGATTTAATTAGACATGAGCAATCGTGGAAGTCCACAACAACCCAGATCACTATTATTTTTCCCCACATATAACTACCGCTTATGTTCTCAAGAGATCTCTCAAGAGTCCTACTTTTTAATGCATGCATCAGTGAACCGCTGCTGGTACTGTTGCTCCATCTCCATCAGAAGTCAAGAAAAGGTTCACACAATGGTCCCAGCAAGACATAATAGGACACTGGCACTCTTTAGAGGCATGATAGGGGCATGGGGAAGCTCTATGGTGGCTGCCACTGTACTCATAATGTAGCTTGTTTCCCTCAGGTTTTCTTTGCAGCTTTTATTCCATGTAGACTCTAATACAAAGGACTGCCTTATTATGTCTGGATCTGGTACTATACGGTAAACGCTCTCTCGCTCTTCCTTTCTCTGAACACATTCCCACACACACTCAATTTCTCTCTCTCTCTCTCTCTCTCACACACACACACACACACACACACACACACACACAAGACACACACACACACTCTTCATCCTATTTTACTTTTTCAATTATCCTTTGATCCCCAAACTTCGGGTTCACTGTAACTATGCTAGCTTTCGCTCTCTGCTCGTTTCTGTAACCATGCAGCCAGGGAAGGTATCTATCCGCCATATTCTCACCCTCCCTTTTCTCTTCTTCAGCCTCCCCTCCCTCTCTCTGTTTGTCCGTTTCCCACTCGTTGCATGATTTTAAAAAGAGGACAGATGCCGGGGATCATGCATGTGGTAATGTAGGCTACTGTATGTGTTATCAAAACAAAACAAACTTTTACAGCGTAGCACCAGTCAAACGTTGCCTCCGGCTCGTTGCCGCCACCGGTTTGCGCCGGTAGAGAGGCTGTGGTCACTTTCACACACACACACACACACACACACACAGTCTCCCGTCTCCCATTTGTGTCATTTCTAGACTCCAGTCTTATCCTAATGGCGTCAGAAACCACTTGCGGAGACACATTGCTTGTTTTTGAAGCATAATCCATCATTGTAATAACAGAGCGGAGGACGAATGTATCAAACATTGCTTTACAGCACTAATGTTGCTACACTAATGCATGTCTTACAGGGACTATTTTCAGCAGAGCACCGTTATTTAATTCCGGCGGCTGAGAGCAGAAAAAAACGAAACTTATGGCGAGGAACACACAGGAACAAGAAATGCTTGATATATTCGTCCTCTGCTTCTTTTTTTTTTTTTACAATGATGGATTGGGGCTCAGGAAGTTATTTTTGATGTTGGTAGAAATAGAAATAGATGGAGGAGACTGGAGTCTGGAAATGGCAAGACGGAAGACCACTGCTA
Source organism: Centroberyx affinis (assembly GCF_046629955.1). Taxonomy (NCBI): domain Eukaryota; kingdom Metazoa; phylum Chordata; class Actinopteri; order Beryciformes; family Berycidae; genus Centroberyx; species Centroberyx affinis. Next base: position 107,895 of record NW_027280672.1, on the reverse strand, counting down.
AAGTGTGTAGGGCTACAGTTACACATTCAATTTCAATGTGACGCATTCAATGGATGAACAAAAATCGGAATGCTTTGTGACGCAATCCAGAATACAAGCAATGTACTGTAGAGAGATGAAGAGGGACACATTTAAATAAATCCAACTGCAGAACCAGTGCATCAGTCAATTTCAGGACAAGTGAAGACATACATATACTGAATCAGATCTGAAAAATTAAAATGACAAGTGTAACTGTAGCCTGTGTGATTGTCCCCAACAGTTTTCTTGCCAGTATAAACCAATGTTAGCAATGAGGCAAAAGCAAAATGTCACTGGTGCTATCCTTAAAGGAGATTACTCTGTCTGTCAGCAAATGTACAGTTATCTTTACATACATATTATGCAAAGAGTTTGTCTGCACTGTACAGTTTGTGTCCAATCCATTGTATACACTCAGAAAACAATGATATTGAATAAAGGATTTATAGAAAGGAGTGGTCGTTACTGATTCGATTGATTGACTACATAACATCTCAGTCTGTCAATCAGCTCATCACCCATCCATTCATTCTCATATGCATTCATCTCTCAGTGGATATAAATTCTTGCATCCCTTCATCCATCCATCCACACAAAATTAGCACTCATTTTTAAGCTTACTCAGCCTTTCATCACATACTGCCCATCTACCAGTGTCACACACACACACACACACACACACACACCTGATGGTCTCTTCAATAAAGTATCTGAGTTCATTCATCCATTGTGCGGAGCTCCCTCTCGGGCAGCATTTTCACTCTGGCTTTGAAAGAAATGAAGAGAAGGTTGTATTATCAAGCCATTTCAACAGCAGAAATGATAACTAACTGAATCTGCTTAGCAAAGGGATAACACACTGCTGGATGCAGCTTGAAGTCAAATATTACTATTTTCCCCAAACAAAACCCTACAAAGGCAGGCAGTGGCATAGAGGGAAGTAACAAAGTGAGGTTCACTCTTGTCACTGTAATTGAGCAGCTTTTCTGTGTACTTGTAGTGTTTTCAGTCAGTCATTTTACTTCTACTTAGGTATGTTTTGACTGAAGTATTGTAGGCTACTCTGTTACATTTTAAATCCATGAATTTTGTAGGTTCTCCATAAGTATTGCATCCATAACTGGCCAAACGTAAATTACATGAACATCAAACCTACAAGCACACGGAGGAAATGTTAACTAACTGTAACATTAAATGCTAAAATGTATCCATGGTAGTAACTTAGTTAATATCCATCCAGCTACAGTATTATTGGTATACGTTTTCCTGGTTGTTAGCTAGCTAGTTGGATAGATTTGATTTTTAAAATTTTTTTATTAGGATCTCTTTTAGCTCATCTGGGCTATTCTTCCAAGAGTCCTCAACATAAAACCATCACTTTAATAGATACAAACAGAAACAAACAATATTTGTACAAGTAAAACACTTAAACCCACAATTAGCCCCATACATTGTGCAACACACACACACACAAAAAAACACATTTAAACATTAAAACAACAAAGTACAACAATTGATGTCCTGTATACAGCAGGAAACCCACCTTATATACAATGATCTATATCATCATTAACTAAATATTTCTATTGTCTCACATATATTGACTTAAGACATTTTTTAAAAATTATTCATAGCCATTCTACCAAGCTCTAATTTTGTCTTCGGCATAACATATTATAGATAGATAACATCAAATAGATAACATCAAAAGAAACATAAATATATTAACGCTATAGAATAAATGGGATGCGCATTAGTTTTTTATTTAATCACAGAATGAACAACAACATGAATTTAATTTTAGAACGCTCAACATTGTCTACAAAAGCGTATAATATCACATATTGCGTTGGATTTTTCCAGGTGAAGAGCTACCAGCTCTAGAACTGCAAATGGAAGAGCTTTGAACTGGTTGAATCACTATTGTGTTATATTAATCAGTGATAGAGAGCAGCAAAAGTGCCATTTATTGATATGGAAATGTTGCAGCATATTACTTTAAAGTAGAAATTCTGCAAAGTAACAGAAGGCCCATTTTGAACGCAGCCTTTTGACAGGTCCTACTGTACTGAATGGGTTCAAATGGGAGGCAGTGGGGCAGAAAATGACCCAGAAGACAAAGAGACATAGACAGACACAGACGTAGAGCGAGAGTGAGTGAGCGAGAGAGAAAAATAATATTGCTCACATTTACCTCGGAGCCGAGTATGATGGAAGCACCATGAAATAGCTAAACTACCAGACAGACAGATAGGTAGAGAGAGCGGTGGAAAGACAGCTAGGCAGACACATTCAGACAGGTTGACGGGCAGAACCGAACACACACACACACACACACACACACACACGTATCCCCTGGCCCGCTCTAAATGATAGATGAAGCGACCAAATAATTAGGCGCCTGTAATTAAATTTTGCATATGTAAATTTCATGTAAATTAGTTGTAGCTTCAAGGACAACATGGTGTTTAATCAGTGAGAGAAGCAGGTTATATAGAACTGTATTTCTTACTAATGTTAGTAATTCTACCCGCTGAAATACGACATGTTCATGTGTCAGGGTATCTGCACGTTCCAGAAAGCCAAATTGAACACTTTTTAAGACCTTTTTATAACCACAATAAAGAAACAAAGCTGGAAAACAATTGAACAGAGCTAATGAAGGTTCTGAAACTATAAACGGGCAAGATAAGACCCACTCTGCTATATTGCAGTCTATCCATACCAAGTTATCTAGGTTAGCTAGTTAGCCTAGCTGACCCTAGTTCAAACTAGCCATACTAGCCTATAGCTATGTAGGTAAGCCAGTTAGCTAGCCGCTGACCTTCCAATAACATGACTGCCATGGTCATGAATGAATGAAAAAACATAAGTCACTACCATTTGTATTTTTAATTTATATTTTCACCAGTTCCATTGGAGTTTGCCAGTTAGCTAACATGCGCTCCAAAAACCTGTGCTTCTTTGGCTCCGCCCACTGAGGTTTAACTCAACCAATGACATTATTTCTGCCTCTAGAACAGCTCTGCCTCAGAGAAATGTTTGTACCATTAAAACACCAATCTGCGCAAAGCAAAATGACACATTTGCACACTTATCTCTTATTAAAAAGCAGCCAATTATAACAGGAAAGCAAAACAGAGTTTTTCATTTTGTTATCACACAGAGCAGAAAATGTTTCGATTTCCCTTCTCTTTGATTAATTTCATTTAGACAGCATCAAGTTGGGATTTTTATTCTCTTATCAGCTACAAATGCGCACGCACACACACACACACACACACACACACACACACACACACACAAGGCTAGTTTGCCGGTGCTGAAGCGATGTGTTTGAGGTGGCATTGAGAGCTCACTTGAGAGCCTGTTTCTGTCTGCCTCATTATCATCAAAGGCAACAGGCACGCCGACACACACACACACACACACACACACACATATACACACACATACAGGCATACGTCATAGATGGTTTTCTTAGTAATCATGGCCACTTTAAGCCGCTGTGTCCCTTATCGCTGCTGTCGGGTGAAAACCTCGTATCTCCGAACCTGTCAGCTTCTCAGCAGCTCAGACCAACAGTTTGTTTTCAGCTTGACCTCCATGCACTCTACAGTTTATCCAATGGGAAAGAGTTTCATCAGCACCAAGGGTGGCAGGATTTTCTCAACCCACAGAGGAGCATGCAATCCTTCAACTGAAGTTACATCATAAAAAGTCACCAAAATCGGAGTTATAGGGTTTTCACAGGGCAACAGCATTATGTAAGGCAGTCTGAAGTTTCATAATGTCGCTATGGCAACCGGGCTGCTGTCAATCACTCTCAGAGGTCAAGATCAATCCCCACGCCCCCTTTTCTAATTACTCTCTTTTTTATATCTCTCTCATTATGGCCTTCGACTGATATGGGTTTGTGAAGGCCGATATGTTTGACCATTTTTATTCCGATAAAATTCCAAGTATTCAGTGTTTCCCCCAGAAGTTTATTCTTAAGTATTGATCAATTCTACAATAAATATGTAATCAATCAAACTGCATCATATCCATCATATCAGAGGTGAACCACACTGACTGGACCAGATCTGATTTTTAATAAACGATCAGTATCAGCATATATATCAGTCTAAGCCTTCTTGTTATCTCTAGTTTTTCATCTTTCACTCTTCTGTCTAAACGGTACAGATAAAGGTCAGAGGTCAGAGTCATCAGGCAGACAGACGTCACAGCTGTCACTCATCCTTTTACCCTGCTCTCTCTTTTCCTCTCCACACCTCCTTCCCACCCCCCCTCTCCCTCTTCTCCTCCTACTCTCATCCCATTTTTTCTCCGTCATTACTCCTCCATCCATCCACCTATCCCCTGTCCTCCCTATAGAACAACAGGAAGGGGAAGAAAAGGCTGATGAAGATAGAAAAAAACAAGAAGGAAGAGGGGGAGAGAAAAGAGTCATTTATCCTTCAGGTGATAAGAGACGTTTGATGGACACACACACACACACACACACACACACACACACACACAGATTAGGGCAGAGCGGCATCCAGGCAAGCAAACACGCGGCCTGAATACTGATTAACCAATCAGAGCCCATTTCTGCCCGGCACCAGAGATACTCGTTGGCTGCCATGGCAACCAAGAAAGCATCATAGTTGAATGGAGAGGGAGGAAGAGCCTTGGTGTGTGTGTGTGGGGGTGTGTGTGTACCGAAGACGTTGGATTGAGAAGAATCAGATCCTCTAGAAAAAAATATATTGTAGAATTAATCAATATTACACTGGCTGTCCATGGGAAGCCCTTAATCTGAATTCTGATCAGATTACACACAAGTATGCATTATTTTTTTATTTAGTAGTAGTCTGGCTTTCAATGGAGAGTTTTAGTGTCTCATGATGGTCTAAATGCTGTTTCAGAGACTTTTCTACCCTGACAAGGTTATAATTCTGGGGGAAACTGGGGGAAACATATTTAAAAATAGTGAATATCATATGTTGTTGGTTGTAAATTTTCATTTTCTATCCTGCTTTGGCTGTTTCTCATACATAAAGTGAATCGAGAGAGCAGCAAGTCATGGTTGTGAAGCAAGAATATATTAGCGGAGAGACACAGTGAGGGAAAAAAGAAAGAATAGAATGAAAGACAGAGAGATCTTTTGTCTTGACGCTTTGGCAATATTGTTCTCCACTGTCATGCAAATGAGGAGCGTTGGATTGAGGGAGATACAGGGAGGGAATGGGTAGAAGTGAAGGAGAGTCAGCTACGTTACAGATGATGACAGTCAGCTCTCCTGCATTTGAAGGTCAGGCTCGGTATATTAAACACAAAAAACAAAAATATCTTCAATGATAAAAGATGAGATTTCACAGCTTTGTCCTCCATGTTGTTTGTGCTCACTTGCTAACAGTAGTAAGCGGTGTATTTTAGAACAAGAATTTGATATGAATTCCAGAAGTTCCAGAAGGACTCGCGCTCCAACTTGTCTGGGAACAAAAATACAGTTCTATTGGTCTTTGTTGCCTTTGCTCCTGCCCATCTTTCACCTCATTGACCTGCGCTGTCATGGTATCAAGTAAAGATGGTCATGCAGGTTCAATAAACCTTTTTCACAAACATGGCTGCCGTACTTCCGCAGGGTATAGCCTGGTTCTCACCATTGCCAGCAATGTTAAAAAGCCAACTTTCTGTCGCCCATAACTCTGTCTGTGATCACTAATTTTGTGTTTCAAAATAATGTATAACACAATACAGGTGCTGACTGACATATCTTTCTGTTTATGTTGTCAGACGACTGCACCACTATAAAAAAAAAAGTGATTTGATTGAGGGTTACAAAATGCTAACAGTACAGAAATTAGCGTTAGCCTTGGTTAGCCAAATTTTGCATTTTGTTTTGTTGTTCGCTTTTTAACATTGCTGGCAATGGTGAGAAGCGAGCTATACCCTGCAGAAGTACAGCAGCCATGTTTGTGAAAAAGGTCTATTGAAAAGTTGTGGAAAATGAGCCATGGACGTAGTCTAGCTGGCTAACTTAAAGCGCTACAGGACTAGGAACTGTAGTAGCCTTGCTTGACAGGAATAGCACAAGCTAAACTAAAAGCTAATTTGCTTGTCTTTTTAGCTAGCAAACTAAATGAAGTGAAAATGTGTGCTGGGTGAATTTGCTGCAATATTCACATTGTATGCCGACCATTATTTACTAGTTGGCCAAGCAAGAGGAGCATGAATTATTTTACAAGATTGCTAGCTAGTCTAGCTAGTACAGTTTCAAATCCTGTGTGTGCGGCTAATGGCACAGTATTAGCTACAAGTTATTTTCTGATTGAATTTCTTGAAGGTTCTCCTTTTAATGTAGGTTGGAAGTGGATTAGCATCATGGACAGTGAATATACAGTGAATATTGCTCTTTTCTTGAAGTCCACTGATGAGGTGAATTCAGGTAAAAGCCATTATCCCTTATTGATTGACTTATTAAATCTGTACCAATCACAAACGAGGAGATGGAGATAAACAGAAGCAGACGAGTTGGAGGAGGATTTTTAAGCTTTGAGACAGTTGAGATGTGGATTGTGCAAAAGGGGCTGGAACTCAATATCAGGAAGATGTTCCCAGTACTTTGTACAGTCAGTGTATATAACCCACGCAAGTGCTTCATGTCACCATGCAATTGTATTTACCCATCCAATCACCAAGCTCGTAAAATGCACTTGAGAACGGCGAACCCAATCAAGATTCAGCGGGTTTCTCCCCAACCAGGCTGCTGGCACTACACACACACACACACACACACGAAGGCATGCGTCATAGATGGTTTTCACAGTAATCATGGCCACTTCAAGCCGCTGTGTCCCTCAGCGTCGCTGTCGGGTAAAAAAACGACTTTGTTGTGTTTAGCTTGACTGCCATATATTTTTGAGCTCATTCAATGGGTTTTGAAAGCGTTTCATGAGCACCAAGGGTGGCAGAATTTTCTCAACCCATAGAGAAACCATGTAATCATTGTAATGTGGTTGAGAGGGAACTGTAAATCCATTCAAGGTAGAACATGAAAACCACCAAAATTGGAGTTGCAAGTTTGTCGTTGTTGAAAGGCATTCTGGCAAATGTAGGAAATCTCTAACTGAAGTAGACGAGGCAGGTTGAGGGAAAGTAGGGTACAACAAAATATTAAATTACAACACTTCATCACAAAATACTCCTGGAATGCATTGAACATCACAAACTGATAACACATAAAACAGTGCAAAACTATCCGAGGGTGGATTTTTCCTTTTAAATCGTTAAACTGATTGATCATTAAAGAATCCATCAAAGGAGAGAGATGCACTGGCTTTGTGTGTTTGTGTTTGGATATATTTGTGCGAGAGAGACATCATTACAGAGACAGACAGATGGAGAGAACGGAGAAGAGGAGGGTGTATCAGCAGACGATTTTGAAGGGCACCTCACCAGGTTTAATATTGGAAGTCGGAGGGAAGCCTTCAATATCGCAATTCATAAATATTGCATTTCATATGAATATCATTTGCCCGTCTCTCATCTGACCAATATCCCATTATAATCTGGGATACTGGAGTATTCTATTATTGAGCTGGCTCATTTTAACATCTCCTTCACCTGGATCAGCTCTTAACCCGGTTAGGAGAGGCGCGAACACGATACTAGTGAGAGTACTGAGGTGTGTAATCACTTTATCCCATTCACTGCTGGTTTTTACTATCTCTATAAAGGTCTACTTCTACATTTCCAACAAGCAGAATATGCGTTTATTCGTGTATATATTTGTGAGTGGGATATGAAGATGCATATAAACAACTTACCTTGAAAAAGACCTTGGAGTATTCTGAATACAGAGCATGTAAACAGTGTGAGATCTGATGTGTGTATCATAACATTCCAGTGAAATAAATGACATTAATTTCATAGCTTTATAGCTCTATTCTATCAATAATACAATCCAAAAAAAAATGCATTATTCTGGTGATTTGTTTTAATTTTGCAATAGCAATGATAAATTCTTTAGTGTGAGTAGAAGTACAGAGTTAGTCATAATCAAAGTAAAGAGCGTCTTCAAGGGTATTACAGCTCAAACAAAGACCGAAAAGAAGACAGCTGGAAAATGCATGAAATGATTCATCCACAGTGCCGATAATGCAAGCAAACTGAGAGATGAGGTGACACAAAGTGATTCATTTACTGATTCATCGGATTCATTTGCACAAAGAACAAAATTGAGCAATGAAATGCACAAATAAAACGTTTTCCACCCATTGCATGAATGAATGAATGAATGAATGACTCAAGCACTTGCCCTGTAGGTTGCCATGTATCCAATTCCATTGAGTATTCCATGTATCTGATACAATTATTTGATCTTATTTGCAGTTTGTCTCCATGCTTTTTTAATTTTTTTCTATTTTATAATTTTTCCTTTTATATTACAGACTGGGCATTAAACATATATATTACATACATACACAATGCAAACACAAATGACATACCAAAAAAACCCACAAAAAAAACGCAGAACAACATATGTGCACAAAAGCAAGCAAAGGAATATGAGGGGGGGGGGGGGGCATCAATAAATACTTAATGTAGCTGTAGTTTGTCTCCAAGCTTAAAAACCCTTCTCAAACTTGTGTGCTTCCTCTTTGTGATTGGTACAGATTCAATAAGGGAAATCGATAAGGCACAATGGCTTTTTACCTGGATTCACTTCATCAGCGGACTTCATGAAAAGAGGGAAGCATGTATTTGGTATATTCAGTGTGTCATATTCAGAAAATGTATTAGCTTTGTTGCAGAGGAAATGGAAGACCTAGGGCTGGATAGACAGAAACACAGATCTCAGCAGTAACCCAGCAGAAGAATCAAAATCAACCCAGCGCTGGGTCAAAGTAACCACCTTTTGCGCGTCGGTTCATTCACACAAGCCGACTGTGCCGGGTAGGTGCTATATCGACCTTTTTCTTTTTTTTTTGTCCCGCATTTATTAAGCGTGCGGCTTTGAAATCATCACAGCTCCGTGGAAAGCGCGCAAGAGAGAGGGAGAGAGAGAGAGAGAGAGAGAGAGAGAGGGAGAGGGAGAGAGAGAGAGAGCGGCTTCCTTTGGAGATTTCTGAGAATAGGCTGCTTTATTTCGGTCTACCTCTTTCGCTGCTTCGGAGGAGGAGAAAATGGACCGGAGCAGAGAGGGAAGAGAGTCAGCCAGACAGTGAGATCAATGCCAGACTGCAGCACAAAAGCACACGAAAAAAAAAACAGGAAAAAAAAGTGTTTTCCTTTGCTTTCACGCAATGTTCGGGCTGCAAGTTTGGTGACCTTGGCAACTGGCAATGGAACACTGAACGTTTGATTGGTGTGTGTGTGTGTGTGTGTTGGTGGGGAGCGGGGTGGGGAGGTGGGCGTCGCATGCTCAAGATGTTAAATTGGGCGATCTAGACATTTCTCTTGCTGGAACTTCTCTTGCTGTAAAAAACACAGTTATTTCCTTTCAAAATAAAGGCCCCCTGTATCCTGCAGCTCTCCGAATAGTTTAATCACGCCTCTAGGTAAAAAAACGTTTGCAGCCCGTGCCAGCAGCTGTTATGAATGCCACTCTAGATTGCACCATTAAAAAAATAAGCTGGACAAATTCAAATAAGCTATGTTAACTTGCTGCTTATTGCTTTATGGCACAAAACACGCAATTTCTGAACAGCAGACCACTTTTTCACATCTAATCATATCACTAAGCAGTCATCCAGCAGTCATTAGTGTTGTTTTTTTTATCTATTCTACAGATTTCTGAGGACTAGTTCGACTTAGATGAACGATGAGACTGCAGACTTTCTTGTTTCTCATTATCGAAAATCTACATCTGTATTCATCAAACATTAAACAACACAAACAAACCCCCGTAGCCCCCGACGTCCCTCCACCCCGGCCCTCTGTTTTTTCCCCGTCTGTCAAGAGAGGAGACGGTGGCATTTCCAGCCCGCGGACAGCTTCTCCCATCAGGCCTCCTGACTGACGGCTAAACTCCTGTGCATGCGTATGAATGAATGCGTGTGCGGTGATCGACTATTCTTCGCTCGTCCCTCCGTGTGTCCATCAATCCCATTTGACTATCTAAGCTGAATAAATATCGGCTGTTTAAAGCAGCCAGAGCCTCGGCTTTGAAATCACCATAGAACTGTTTAAATCTTTGTTTTTGTTAGAACGCATTCAGCTGGTTAATTATTCGAGCATAATTAACTGTCTAAACTTGTCATGTCTGCACAGTGACTGTTGGCTCCATTGGTTTGGTGTGTTGCTGCTGGATCTTGCAGCACATGGCTTAGCAGGCTCTCGAAAAGTCCTTCAGAGGAGAATATATCTGCAGATTTTGCACAGCTCCTCGACTGTTTTCAGTCCCAGTACATTGTAGTCTGAGAGCAAACACTAGTCATGACCTTATTGCGCAGCATGTTGCAGTCTGAATGTGTTTTGAGGCAGAATTTAAAATGTCCGCATCGCTGGTTTTCCCCCCCTCCGCTGATATTCTTCATGACCTTTTTGAAGGCATTGTACCTGGAGAGTTCAGAAGATTTGTCTCATATACTTTGGAATATTTGAACAGCAAAACAGCATCATTCCCCATATGGACGCATAAGACCAGGCTGATAAACCCGCAGCCAGCCAGGAAGATATTTGCAAGAAAAGGGTATCATTGGTGGCGGTGAAAATGCCACCTGCTGCTCTCTTTAATGGCTGGCAGTATAGTTTCAGAGGAAGTGTGTGGGCCGTTTTGATGGATTTGAAAGGAAGAGTAGAGCTTGTGCTGTCCCCAGAAATTACCTGATGGAACGACTATGGGCTAATGGGCTAAGTACAAGCTGCCAACAAATCATGAAACGTTGTTTGAGTGCGGGTCCAACGTTTTAGAACATAATTTCGCCAAATAGCATTATTATTGATAGAAGAGAACATAGCGGTTGATTTTTATTTCCGTTTTTATTTTTATTTGCGTTTCACATTAGTTTTAGTTTTCAGTGGGGGTTTGGTAGTTTTACTTTAGTTCTTTTTTTTTTTTCTTCAGTTCTAGCCTTTTTTGGTATTATTGGTATTTTTATCATCTAGTTTTCATCAACATGGTATGCGCCTTTGCCAACTGAGCCTCCAGGATGCCCCTCAGGTCTTTCTTGTTAACGATGATATTGCCTTTATTAGCAGAGAATACAAATCCCTCTACCTTGAACACCTGAGGTCCTGTGCACCATCTGCATACAACCTGACTGTCCACACAGTGCCAGAACTAACCAAAACATCCACCCTCTATATGCAGAAAGGAAGGTAAACTAGGCCTACTGTCCACACCCAAATGATTCACATTTCTGCACTAAAGTGAGTATTGTATCATCTTATTGTGTATGAAAATGAGCGATTTACTTAAATATTGCATCACAAATGACTTGTTGGCTTTAAGCCGTTCTGTTTGTTGTTATTCATTAGAAACATTTCATCAAAATTGTCCTGTGTGTTTTATTAGTTTCCACAGGACTGGATTCAAGGCCTAATGTTCTCAAAAGGGTAGTGGATGTTATTAAAATGAATTAATTATTCAGTGTTTTGCTAGTCTCAGATGAGGGCTGGAGTTTGGTGTTTCAGTGAAATTTTGTGAAATGAGCAGAATGTCTTAAAATGCAAATACGTGCTCCCTGCACAAAAAGTGAGAGAAATACGTTTTCCCACCACTAAAGGATTATGCGAAGGAGAAACGACTAGAAACAGGTAGTAGTCTGACATTGAAATAGCGCAGTGGAACGTAAGGCTATTGAGATCAGGGCGAATACATGTACCTTCCACTCCAACGAAACTGCGTTCAATTCCGAACTCATACCAAGAAGACCAAAACCTTACCCTAACCTCTACCAAACCGTTGAAGCCTAACCCTAACCCATTTAGTTGTCTAAGCTTAACCTAACCTTAACCAAAGTTCTTGCCTAAACCTAACCATTACTTGACCTTTTCATTTGATGAACAGGAAAGAAAAAGCCTGTCCAATTCGTCCTATTGTCACAGAATCCTTTCGTGGAGGAACACCATCAACTGTGTTTCAGACTTTGTGCTCAGTTCACGAACTTTTAGGAGGCTGTTGTACGTCCACGTAGATACAGCCACGAAAACGAGCCTGACAGCGCGGCCTCAGCCAAGGGGATGGGCTGATGAACATAATAAGAGACAAGTTTAAGCCCAAACTGGACCGTGATTCCTCCGTACAGCGCGAGGATCCTGATCTTGACGGGCAGCTCTGCTGTCTCTCGGCCACAGAAGGCTGTCTGGAGAGTCGTTTGATCGGCGAGTGATGCCAGCTCAACTGGAACTGCTGACACGGAGATACTCCCTCGTGTCCGCATGGCTGACCGCCTGCAGAGATGGCCTTTTCATATGAAAGCGAGTGCAAACTTGGACAGGCAAACACTATTTTTGTAAAGAAAAAGAAGATAATGGACGGCCACTTAACACTAGAGAGGCCAAGCTGTGGTCACTCAACTGCTGCTTTAGCATTGAAATATCTCAGCTTTCAAAATGTCCCTCCGTGACTTTTCCTAGACTCAGTGTTTTGTATTTTCTAAATCATGGAAGGAAAGAGTAGTTGTACTTATATTTACTCCTTTCAGTTGAAGGCTTGTTGGCCTTCTCTTAGACCCCCAAAACACGACATTTTTGAGGAATATGTCGGTAACCATACATGGTCTCACTGCTTTACCCAAGTGACAGACACGTGGGTGAGGCAGCTGAGGCAGCCGTGTCTCAAAGAAAGCCGGGAGCGCTGGTGGATGGTACGGCTGGAAGGCTTGCTTAAAATTCAAAATGGGGAATTATAGAGCAAAGCTGTCGAGATCGGGATGTGCCGAGGTGTCAAGTTAATGCCGGGAAGAGGAGCAGAAGCGACCCTGACAGCAAGTCACCCCAAAGCAACATCAAGCAATCCAGATGAGCCGAAAGTGAGAGCTACCTGCCCAACTTAGAGGGGAGGAAGCCAAATCAGTGTGGAGCAGCTGAGACTACAGATAGTGTAAAAATAGAGAAGACGGAGGGAGGCGTAGCGATGCGGACCACCTTTGCCCTTCATTGCGGAGTGATTATGAAGGGAGATCCATTGGTGAAGGACTGATTGAAGAACTGGCCTTCCTTTCGTGTCTCAGTCCGGACTCCCCCATCTTTCTTTCATCTCACCTTTGTAGTATTTCCTGTTTTGTCTTGCGTGGAGTTTTACTTTACACGCTTTGAGTGTCTTGTGTGTTTGCAGGTTTACGCTGACTTCCATCGCATTAGGAACGCCAACCTACCAAGGCGGTTCTTCAGAGCTTGACCGTCAAAGATAGAAAGAAGAAGAAGGCCAAGAAGAAGAAGGAAGAAGAAGGCCTCGTACAGGTAGAAGATGGCTGAGAGGATAAACTGAAGTAAAGCTGAAAAGATGCTCTACGCATTTTACTTTTGGACAGTAACAGTCCAGACTCGACTATAACTCTTAATGCTGACCCTATCCAACCTCTGGGTGTTACTGGAGTCATTTCTATGTTCCCAGGGTCCTATGTTCCCAGGGTCCTATGTTCCCCAGATTTATATTGCACATAATGGGAACATGACAAAGGGTCCTATGTTCCCAGGGTCCTATGTTCCCCAGTTCTAGGGTTAGGGTTAGAGACCTTCAAAAGCAAATAAAATGATTTGTTGTGTTTATATAGCTATTTTGAAGCCTTGTTCCAATAAAAAAAAACAACTGTATAATATTTATGAAATATTTTAACTTGAAACGGGTCAGATTTGACCCAAACACAACAGGAGGGTTAATGTGTGTTAACAGAATATTAAACTGGGGAACACAGGACCCTGGGAACATAGGACCTTGGGAACATAGGACCTTGGGAACATAGGACCTTGGGAACATAGGACCTTGGGAACATAGATACGCTCCCGTGTTACTTCTGGTTTTAAGACTTTTATGGTTTCATCACTTAGGATATTCTCTTCTCTCACAAATTTACCCCATTTACCAAAGTCAAAGTACACATTTGGCTCCTTCTTGATTCTTATGACCGAGTCGGCCCACCAGTCTCCTCCTAATGCCGAGATTTTTTTTCTGCGTGTGTTTCATGTCTCCAGCTTGTTAAAATGCAGCAGCTATAGGATTTTAATGGGTACAAACATGAAATCACATCACTCCAACTGCCTGTTAGGTTTAAGGTTGATTTGAAGAATTTACTGATCACTTTTAAAAAGCACCGTTAGATCTGGTTCCAGGTTTTACCACAAAGCTTTTAACCCCGTATGTGCCAGTGCGCAGCCTCAGATCCTAAGTCAGGGCCTCCTGGTTGTTCCAAATCTCAAGACTTTGATCGACCTGCCAAGCAGAATCAGTATCATCTTTTAAATCACTTCTCCAAACTTGTTTTTATAGACTTGCTTTTATGTGAGGGCTTTCATCCAATATTTTTTTTCTTCTTATCCTTTCATCTTGTGCTGCCCTCTTGTTTTTGTTTGTTTTCTGGGATTGATATCTGCTTCTCTGAAAATCTGAAAAAGTCTTGTTTTTATTTCAATTCAAGGTGTTAAAAAGTTTTAAAATGTCTCAAATGCAGTTACTAGAAGTCTCAATTTTTTCACCATGCAATGACAGGTTTCTTTGTGCTGCATGTCCAGATCAGAATCACTGCAGAACAGGATTAGTAGTACAATATACATCCTATGCTCTAAACACAGTTGGACTTAATGTCTCTTAATTCATTTACTGTTGTCCTTTTTCTTATTCTGCCCATTTAGTTTCACAACTTTCATTAGCCATGTTCAATCAGAAACAGGCTGCTTTTGCCAGCTTTGTTTTTTTTTTTTTTTTTTTTTGGCTTGAATTCAATTCTGTGTGGCATTAAAAACGGTCTCGTAAAGTCTTAATTTGACTTGACCCTGACTAATGATTACAACTTTAAACACGCACATACTACAGGAAACACTCCCTTTGGAATGTAGAGGTGATTATGTACATAATTAGTGAAAATCCAAGACAGGATACCCATTCCAAAAGGTAAAAGAGCTGGGCTGGATGAGGTGTCGAGTATTAACAGATCAGAGTAGTTTTCGCACCTTCCTCAGTACCTGGGCAAGCCCATCAGGCTCAACCACATCCTGCTGCTCCAATTAGCCTGATTAAGATCCCCGGAATTGCAAATGTCCAATTAATGCTGCGCGCTCGTTCTCAAGGCTCTCGTTAAACCTAGACCTTACGGGTTGGGGGGGCAGAGAGCTGCGGAGGAGAAAGGGAGAGAAGGGAAAGTGACGAGAAAATGCCTCGCGCATGAACAAGTGTGGTGTGTAATATAAAATGGATAAGGTGCAGTATGTAAATTCAGTATGAATTTTAAGGGCGCGTTCACACCAAGCAGGTTTGGAGACAAAAACGCAACAAAGTAAACTTTTTCAACTGTAGGTAGTACTTGGGCTCTATAGATTTCACTTTAATTTTGCAGCTATGCAAAAGAAAACCAAAGAAAAAGGCAAAAAAAAAAAAAAAAAAGTTTCTCTCTGTCTCTCACACTGTTCTGTCATAGTTCACATGCTATTGTCTTCTACATAGAGACAAACCGTATAGATTAAGCCCCACAACATACACACACACACACACACACACTAGGTAAACAGGTAAGCATGGCTCCAGTTGCCACTCGATAGACATGAGGAATGAAAAGAAGGCATTCGTTCTCTCAAACACACCTGCTGCCAGAGATGCCATTAGATGTCAGCCGCTTGTCACACACACATTTGTTTTCTCCCTCTCACTCAGAAACACTGCTCTAAAGTCATTGCACTGGGAATAACCCAGCATTTCTTTTTCCTAGATTGTTTTAATGGCATTTTCTGCTTTCTTGTACAGTATATCATAGAGAATAAGGGGCGACAGAGACGGGATATCATGGATAACGCGTACTGTAATATTCAGCAGGAGCTCCACTTGGCACGTACATGATATGACATGAGAGTCTGTCTTGAACAAAGCTTGTCTATTGCGATCGCTGTTGACGTCTTGGGCTGGCGGGAGCTGGAATGGGGTAAAGTGGCCGTCCTCGCGGCTCCGTTGTTCCGTGAAAATTGTGTTGTTCCAAACGTAGCAAACTGTCCTTTTTTTTTTTTACTTGACTTCACAATTTCCGTGACCCTTTTTTACGGGTTGGACATGGCTCATGCCCATAGGAGCCATGACACCCACGAGGAGATAGGAGAAGCCATGTGTGCTTGATAGTGTAAAAATCATTGTACTAAATTTCTCTAAATTAAATGCAATAAAAGTTACCATTATTGTAATATCATTTTTTCTACTGCTTTATTGGGTTCTATCAAAGTAAAATCCCATCCTGAGATACTACACTATTACATGTGATCAATCTGTGGTGTTCAATGTATTCCAGAAGAAGTGTTGCAATTTACTTTTTTGTCCCACTTTCCCTCAACCTGTCTCCTCTACTTCTACTTCAGTTAGGGATTTCTTACGTTTCCCAGAATGCTTTTCAGCAACCCCCAGAGAATGGGTGTTGCATTCAGCTGTGGGTTTTATGTGTAGGTGGAGAGAGCGATAATGATAGCTGCAGGTATAGCAGGTATAATACACCAGAAAACAACAAAATGGGCCCAGAAATGCGAAGTACATCGCCAATAGCTGTTATTCTTACAGTGTTAAAGTGTTTCAGGGTGGATTTTTTTTTTTTTTTCTTTTAAATTGTAAGCCATTTACAATAATCGCCTATTCTAAAGACCTCTTCCATTCATATTGAGATGTAGCACCATAGCCATGTTTGTGAATGGGTGACATTAATACAGTTCAGTTATTATGCTTTTGAAAACTTAAGATTTCAGCCTCTGTAATGTAATAATTATATTTATTAATTTTATTGCACCATTAACCACAAATTGTTATTACGTTAATGGGACATGCTGTATGTCCACTGAACACCAGACAACACTAAAATCCC
Organism: Centroberyx affinis; assembly: GCF_046629955.1. Classification (NCBI taxonomy): domain Eukaryota; kingdom Metazoa; phylum Chordata; class Actinopteri; order Beryciformes; family Berycidae; genus Centroberyx; species Centroberyx affinis. The sequence continues at coordinate 90,889 of NW_027280672.1, read as the reverse complement.
CTAAACTAGTCCATTAACATATTTTCCACATAACATGATTTACCCTGGTTCCACAGTTTTGGTTATCTTTGACCCTGTGGTGGTCCTCAGCATGAAGCCCAGCAGGTGGTTTCAAGTTATGGCTGCTAGCCTCACCTTGGTAGCCACAACCAGCTCACAGGTGGCCACGCCCACAAGAAATGGTTTACGCCCCAAAACCTTCCCAACATCATTGAAAAGCCAATTACAGGCAAACAGGGGGATTTAGGCATGAACACACACTGATAATGTAGAATATATCCTATTTATTCAGGGTCATTTTATTTAAATTTTTTTCCAATGTTTACACTATCGCCTATGATTTTCATATGAACAAACACAGTAACAACATGCTCTACTTCACTTAGACCAACAGGCCTTGAGGTTGATCAAAGTACAGATGTGGCAGCCAGGAAGCAGCTGGATCTGCATGTCAGACATTACTGAAGGTTCACTGCACTAGGGTACTGGACTAGGATCGACACACACACACACACACACACACACACACACTTGAAATAGTTTGTGTGATTAAATTGAATTAAAGTGACCCGGGATATGAAATGTTGGGTGCTTTTGTGGTTGATTTTTGGAGCGTCCATTAGTCCTATAAGCAAGTTGGTGAAGACATCCAATCCAAGGCTGCCAAACATCAGGACCATCAGATTACAAACACAACCAAGACCACTGGTACAGGCAGTAAGAGCTGATACTGGGTCAGTTTGGCTGCAGGGAATACTGGGAGAAATGTCGTGAGCGGCTTTGAACCATTCCGATATCACACATGAATGCGCCGACGTAAACAGCGGTTACACCTCTCTTGACAGCGGTAGCATTCACATCATCATACACACACACACACACACATATATACTTTGTCAGGACAGAAATAAGATGCACTCAGACAGACAACATATATAGAAAGAAAGACAGGAAGGAAAAACAAAGAAGTGGAAAGTCTGTCTGTTCCAGCTCAGCAGTCATGACTCTCTCAGCCTCTCGGTACTCCGGCTTCCCAAATTGACAATTTTCTCAAAGTGTTATCCTCAAAGACAAGAGACGGCTATATATAGGTCTAGAGAGATGGCTCTGAACAAACAGGCATTTACACACACACACACACACACACACTCACACAGTACACACATGTACAGACAGCAGTGCACTAAATTGAATGAAAGAATGAGTGAGTGAAGGAGTTCGGAAGGCAGACAGAACAGATTTCTTGCATATGAGCTGGTAGAAACAAAGCCTATGCATTGTGTGTGTGTGTGTGTGTGTGTGTGTGTGTGAGGAGGGTGTGTATCAGGACTGCCAAGGAAAAAAAAGCAGAACAGTTGGCTGGATTTTCCTTGTTTGACCAACTAATGACAGTTGCTATATTTGCAAAAGGCATCATCAGTGTCTATAAGCACTACGACTGATTATGTAACACTCTTGAATACAGCTTATGATTGTATTGGAATTGATTATGTCCATTGGTTGTTTGTAATGTGGACATACATGAGTGAACTGAGTGAACATACATGAGGCTCTGTTGATGCATATTGCATATGCATACTGTATTGTCTTTTTATGTAAAGCACATTGTGTTGCCCTGTGTATGAAATGTGCTGTATAAATAAATTTGACTTGACTTGACTTGACTTGAACTGTGTGTGCGAGCGGATATCTTAAAGCTGCTCTAGGCGATTTTGCACGTTGGCGGCCCCTAATGGCAGCAAGAGGTAACTGTTTGAATTTTGGAGGACTTCATTACCCAAAAATCCTGTAAGGCGATGCCAATAAACTATCTCTTCTTCTTAGTGTGTGGTGGGAGTGGAGGAGGTGGAGAGCTGGAGTGGTTATGTTGAATATATTCCGGTGATTATGGCGGCAGGTTAGGCAGCTCGAGTGCCTCTTGTCATCATTTAGTGCGCACAATTTAATCGTTTGTGTGAACAGATTAATTAACACGTCTCGACAGTTTAATACAATGTGCACCTTTTTGAAAGCGTGTGCCCGATAGATTTAGCTCCTGATTTCACTCACTTGCCGTAATTATTATAATTAGTATTAACCTTTATAATAAATAGGGTGGATCTACAGCGTCTCAAATAGTGGGCATAGGGCACTCTTCTCTGTTGCCACACTTTGGGATTTAGACTGAGTGTAAGTGTGAGGTGGATACTTTGTCTGTTTCATGCGGTCTAGCTTGGAGTGACTTTAGTTTGTGTTGGTTTTGCATAATTTTCTTTTGTTTGTTTTCATAATTTTAATAATATATATATTTGCATGTTTTGATTTACTTTTGCATGTCTTTGTTAACTTGGCTGGAGTTATTGTGTGATTTCATTCTGATTACCTGACCATCGTAATAAATTTGTTGTGTTTAACTCATCTAGCATTTGTCCTCCTTGGGTGCTTGAACACTGCTCTCCTCTCAAAAGGACCAGTCAAAACTAGAGAAATCAAGAGCTCCTAGGGCTCTAAAAACTCCTAGGTGGTGTTGTCGTGTATTGAACCTCGGGACATTGTTGACATAAGGGTTAGGCTTTCAAATAAATGCTGCACTCAACACTTAATCAGGCAAGTTGACTAAGAAACACACTCTTAGCCAAGCTGAACATGCTAGAACTTGGTGGTACAGGAACAGGCAGGTGGTAAAAGCTGTGTGGTTGGACGGCACTTTACCTCTCTGCTGTACAACGGACAAAGGCTTTTATTTTGAAAAGAGCAGAATAGACACCGAGCGAGAACGCATAAAAACGGCCTGGCTCCCTCTGGAAACTTCTACCTGTTAACTTCCACTCATCAGCCTCTTGTCCATGGAGAAGCTCAAGTTTAATGAGGCTTCAGTAGTGTTAACTTTGGGTTTTCACACTGCTCACACCTTCGATTCCAGTTCCTTTTCACGCCCTTCACTTTTCCAAGCCAAATTTATGCATGAAAAAAAAAAAACATTCGAAACACATGCTGCTTTTGCCATTCCTCTTGATAAATTTTAAAGGGCAGAGTGTATACGTTAACGGCTTTTCTCGTCAAAGGGGGCGATATCTAGTGAAGCTGTCTGCACCTCTTAGCCTCCGGGAAATCCCGAAATGTCTGTTCTGCTACTCTCTGTCACTGATTGCTATAACACAATAGTGATTCAACCTACAGTATATCCAGTTCATGAAAGCTTTTACATTGTCTGTTCTGAACACTTGGTGTCTGGTAGTTCTTTCCGGGGAAAATCCTCTGGTACACAGGAACAGATGCGTTTGCAGTTTGTTTGGAATCAACAGAAGAAGAACTGGGTAGTAAGCATGAGCAGTGATAGCCACCTTGGCTGAACAGACAAAGAAAAGAGAAACTCAAACTGCATCAATTGGTGTTATTATAAGAAAAAAACACTTATATACTTACATACTTAAATACTTAGCAGACAAAGAATTCACTAACGAAAAATATCCAGAGGCACAATTGAAGAACATGAACAAAGTCCCTGCAGTAGTGCACCTACACCGAATCACAACCTGTGCTATAATGAAGACTATAATGAAGACTATTCATTTGTCACACCGACAGAAATGTCGGCAATCAAGCAGCTGCTCATTCCACTTGCACAGCCATTATTAACAGCTGAACAGTAGTTTGAATGAGCATTCACTGTGGTCAAATGGGCCATGCTAAATGGCACTGACTTTGTTTCCATGCACACACTAGTCTAATTACTGCTTTTGCTTTGATTAGAGGAATAATTAGATGAGGCTGTTTGCATGCACAGTAGATGGTGTTTGTGTAAAAATTCTGGCTTTCATGCAGTCTCATTTATTGTTATATTGATTGAATAGATTGTTATGCCTGTGTTCACCTATAGCTACAAGCGATGTCAAATCTTTTCCCTCCTGTCATAAACAGCAGACTAAGGCAAGAATGCTGAATATAAACAAAAATTCTCTGAATTGGAACTGGTAACACCAACCCCTGATGACAGGGATGACATAATGTTTGTTTGTTATGACTTTTCTAACTTTGACTAAGAAATCATCGTTTCAGTTTCAGTGCCACGTTCCATGTGGATAAATCAGCTAGGGTAGCTGTGAAATGTGTGAAGTGTGTTTAGAAAGGTGACTATACTGCAGGTAGAATGGTAGCGCCTCTAAAGCTGGGGACACATTAAAAGATTTTTCCAATCATAAACGACAATGAAAAGATTGAGCAGCGCACATTTAACAACTGAAACTCCAGACAACGGCTGTCTGGACTAGAGACTGTATACAATAAGTGGCTGTAGTTCTCTCAGGAGAATGTGAGTTTTCGTGGTACACCTGCACTCGTGAGAATGTATTTTTCGGTGATATTTTGATACCAAGACAAACATGCAGCCCATACGGCTTGCAGCAATTGTGGTTGGGGCTGCGATTTGCATGGAAAAAAGACTAGGAAGACATTCAGGTTTCTTTTTCTTTACGGCCAAATCAGGCTTCAAAAACGTGTGGACACGTAATGTGTCCCAGCCTTTAGTTAGACTTGCTCCTTAATACCCCTGCTTGGCCATCTGAACTGCATCCAGGTGGCCGAACGATGGTGCTAAGTGCCTATCAGTGCCAGTGACCACCTGTTACTGACTCATCAATTATATCAAGTCCAACCAATTAAAGACAAACCCTCAAAACACACCTTGACATACAGTATGCAACAGTTCACTTAGTAAATTGGCAGTTCTTACCTTCTAACCCTCTCTCTCATATCATAATACTACTGTTGAATAGTCTACTTTAAAAAAAATCTGAAAAATCTGTTTCTACCTCAGACCACAATGCTAATCTTTTTCCAACCCCAAAATCCCTCATAACACAATGTAAAAATAACCCGCTGCAGTCTGTACTGAATTCAGCACTTAATATAGTGCGAGCAAAGACCATTCTACCTGCAAAGCAGTTTTTAAATTTAGCCTACTGATTACAGGTACTACATTTTATAGCAAAGAATCTGAATCCGAGATGATGAAGTGTGTGTGCGTGTAGCTGTGTGTGTATGTGTGTGTGACAGAGAGAAAGAGAGAGACTGAGGGAGGAGAGGAGGAGGAAAATGAGACAGCTGAGGCATTACAATGTAGATTAAAGGGGAGAATGAATGGAAGAAATGTAAGAGAGCCTGTTGCTCCCTCTAGTGGTTCATCTCTTCTGTGTGAGTTTAAAGGCACATTTTTTTTTGTCTATACTTCTGTATGAAAACCTTATTTTTTTCATTTCTTTCTCTTTTTTTTTTGTCTTTTTAGGGAACAACTTACTTTGTCCAGTGCGCTCTATCCTCCTCTGTTTTAAACTGCTCGAGTCTTGGAATGCGTTCATCCGCTCGTCTTATCAGAGTAAGTTCTCTCTCTCCGTCTTTTCTTCCCTCTTCTCCTCCTCCCTCTCTCTGTGGCCTCTTCTTTCTTTCTTCTTCGGTCCCTGTCCCTTCGGTTCCTCCCCGTCTGTTTGACCTTCTCCCTCTCCTACCTGCTCCTTCTCTACCACCACATCCCTTTGTTCTCCTCCTTTTTCCTTCTCTTGTCCTTGTATCCCCAAGAGTTCTACCTCCAATTTTCGGTTTTGTTCTCCCTCCTTCCTCTCTCATCCTGCCTTCTGGGGCTTGTACCCTTTTGAATGTGTCATTTGTAACCCTATTTCTAACCCTAACCCTCTCCAATCCCATACCCCTACCTCTACCACCCCTCCCCAATCCTATGTCCCTACCCCCTCTACCCCTAGCAAATCCTGGTCCCACCCTTGCCCCCTTCCAAGTCCTCCTATCACCCCCTCTTCCTGCAACCCTCAATCTCTTCATGATCACCTCCACATCCCCCATCGCACCCCAGACTGCTACTTCCTTGATCGTATACTTCTTCTTAATCCAATTTATCGCTACCTCCCCAAGCCTCCCTGCACCTTTCCACCTGTATCCCCCTAGTCATTACCTATTAAGTAACCTTATTCCTATCTTTCCCACCCCTTTTTTGTGTCTGTATATATGTATATCCATTTTAACTGCTTTTACCCACCATCTATTGTCTAAAACACTCAATTCAACTATCTAATTACTATTTAATTAGGGTTAGGGTGGGTATGGGACAAAATAGATGCAGAGTCCTTCTTTAAGTGAAGGGAATAGGAATAGAAACAGGGGTCTGGATGGGATGAACGGGGACGGAGGTACTGTAGGTTGTCATATTAGAATTTCCCCTAGCCCTAACAACAGTTTTGGAATGATGGATGAAGAAAAGTTTATCATGGCGGTCCAGCACAAAGGAGCACTGAAGATGGACAAACCAATTCTGTAACTTTCTTGGCTTTTGTAACTCTTTCCAATCATTTTACTGTTTTTGCAGCAATAGAATCTACATGTTTGGGTGCCATGTTGATTCTAGTGTAGAGCACTACTGAGCTCCACTGTACAGCCAGAATTCCAAAGCCACTCAGAAGTGTGAGAGTGTGTGGGATACGGCCTCATCAAATAAAAGTCTCCAGGGGAAATGCAGCATCCCCAAGCATGGTGAATGGCACTGGTCCAAGTTGTTCAGATCCTGGCAGAGGGGCACTTTCTGGCTCTTGTAGCGCTCTGGCCTGCGTCCCTGCTCCCACTGCAGAATTGACATACGCCCCGCCATCACTTGTCCGGCCAAAATCTCCACACTGTATGACTCGGAACCGGTAATCTGCATCCACAAGTACTGACAGAACCATGGAGAAAGTGCGCTTAGAATTGAAGTATTACCTCCCTGAGTGGCGTGGTGCTAGGATTGTGATGTTTGCCATCAAACATTGAGCTATTTCTCTCTTCATTTGGCTTGGGTTTATACGTAGGTCTCGGTCATTACCCTCATTATTGCATCACATGTCATGTAGACATAATTTGTTGCCACATTTGCCTATTACAGGCCTAAAAGCCTAATGTTATCAATGTAGTTTGTGGTCTGTCTTGTCAAAAAGTGTTGCACATTTCCGGTAATTGTACCTGACCCATGGAGACAGAATAAACACATAGAAAGCAACACAGTGAATAAACCAATTTTCACCACGATGGTCTCATTTATCTACAACCATTATACTATTATGCTATCAAAAGTAATTTGAGAATGATACAGGCTTTAAATAATGGAATTCCCCATGAAATGAGATGCAATGAAGTGCTAAGCAGTCAAACAAACAAATACATACATTTTGTTTGAGTAAATATAGTTCATAAAAAGGTCTATATTTCATACTTAAGTAGCTGTTGAGTAGTCACCTTGTAACCACCTTGACAAAGGCAATATGGCTGAGCATTAAATCTTTCTTCACTGCAGATTAATTACATACTAACTCACATTGACACTAAATAACCTTAGTGATTAGTGTGAGTTTAGTAATAGTTTTTATACCCTGTATCACCTATTTATTCATATCCTCCACTACACTATGAACCACTAATCCCTTAAAATTAAAGTAATCTTACATTTACATTAATTTACATGAAATCACCCCTTAATGCATGCAAAACCCCCTTAAAATGAGTTAAGAGAGTTATGGATGAAACCCCCCCTTCATTTTGACTGCTTACTTTCTGATATAATGGGAAGTTCAGGAAGACGGGACACTTTCCATTAATAACTCATTAAGACCTGTAATCCCTTAATTAATCCCTTAATTAAATATCAACCCATGAATAGATCCCTTAAAACCCCATGATACGAACAAACCCTTACTTTTTAAAAGCTTTGTTATTTTTAATGGAGAATTTATGTTTATGTAATGGAGAAATTAAAGACACATCAGGAATACAGTTAGGAATACAGTAGGATGTCGCACAGGATGTTGTACAGTGTCAGAGCGACATCTGCTGGTCGAGGAATGGCACTACACCCCACACACAGACAACTACTCTCCACAACTCTGTCTGAACTTTACCAGAGAGCCAATCACGCCTGTTTCCAGTCTCAAGCTTGTAGCTAATCAAAACGGTAACTGTACAAGGAGGTTCTATATTAACTGTCTCATCTTTGAGAAGGCTGCGAAAATCAGCCAATCAGGGTTGAGCTCGAGGCTAAATGAAACAGAGGCGGTTCCCTTGAGCCCATTTCAACTTCTATTGGAGAGTTTGATGTGTTGAGTTTCTTGTTAAACTCGAAGTAATCTGCTACATAATGAATATTACTAGTACTACTACTACGACTGCTACTGCTACTGCTACTACTACTTACTTCTTACTACAACTATGTACTTCTTACTGCTATTACTTCTTACTTCTTACTACTACTACTACTAGCTTCTTACTACTACTGCTTGTACTACTACTACTACTACTACTACTACCACTTAACATCTTACTGCAATACTACTACTACTACCACTTACATCTTACTGCAATACGACTACTACTTACATCTTACTACTACTAGTACTACTTACTTGCAGTGGCGATTCTAGCACTTTTTAAATAGCAGGGGGTCCTAAAAAGGACTGAGTTTGGTTCCTTTTAACAAGAACTATAGGTGAAAACAGGCAAAACCACCCTTACATTTCAGGTCATTTCAATGTGTCAGAGTGAAGTAGTCAATGACATACAAGAAAATTTGGGGTGCCCAGTCAGATTTCAAGAGTAGCCAGTGTCACCTTGGTCTTGGACTGTTATGCATTCTTAGTTTATTCTTTCACTTTAATTTTGAAGCAGGACAACGCTCCGCCTCTTAATGTGCTTCACCGAGACTAACCAGGAAACTGAGGTTGTTGTTCTTTCTCTCCTCACCGAGAAGAGACACACATCGAGAGACAGACGGTAAGATTCCCCTCCAGACCAAACCCACAAGTTCCACTGAGGGAGGGCAGCTACAGGAGGGAATACTGGGAATACTGGCACTTCAACTGCTGCTGATTGCACAAAAAAAGAGTTTTAGAGGAACGACGACTGAAAGTGAAAGTAACTTTCTAGAGGAGAGAGTGGTAGCAAGATTGACTGAGTCACTTCCGGTTTGAGCTTTTAGCTTCACTCAGAGAGAAAATGGCTTGCAGATCAGAGGAGGATTTCTCCTGTCCGGTCTGCCATGACATCTTTAAAGAGCCTGTTGTCCTGTCATGTAGCCACAGCTTCTGTAAAGCCTGTCTGCAGAGCTGGTGGACAGGGAAGCAAATCCACGAGTGTCCACTTTGTAAGAGAAGATCTTCAAAGGATCATCCGCCTGTCAGCTTGGTGTTAAAGAACCTGTGTGAGGCTTTCTTACTGGAGAGAGACCAGAGAGCCGAGCTCCTCTGCAGTCTGCACTCTGAGAAACTCAAGCTCTTCTGTCTGGACCATCAGCAGCCGGTGTGTCTCGTCTGTCGAGATTCCAAAACACACACCGACCACAGATTCAGACCCATCGACGAAGCTGCGCTGGATCTCAGTGGGGAGCTTCAGGAATCGCTGAAGCTCCTTCAGCGGAAACTGAAACTCCTTCATCAAGTTCAAGGAACCTGCGATGGAACGGCGGACCACATTAAGGTCCAGGCCCGACGCATAGAGGAGAAGATTAAGGAGGAGTTTAAGAAGCTTCACAAGTTTCTAGAAGAGGAAGAGGAGGCCAGGATCGCTGCACTGAGGGAGGAAGAGGAGCGGAAGAGTCGGACGATGAAGGAGAAGATTGGGGGTCTGAGCGGAGAGATAGCAGCTCTTTCAGACACAGTCAGAGCCATAGAGGAGGAGCTGAGAGCTGAAGAGGTCTCGTTCCTGCAGAACTACAAGGCTACAGTGGAAAGAGTCCAGCGCCCCCTGCTGGAGGATCCACAGCTGGTCTCAGGAGCTCTGATAGATGAGGCAAAACACCTGGGCAACCTGAGCTTCATGGTCTGGGACAAGATGAAGCAGATGGTCTCCTACACTCCTGTGATTCTGGACCCCAACACTGCCGATCCAGAACTCGTCCTGTCTGAAGATCTGACCAGCGTGAGATGGGGAGAAGAGCAGCAGCTTCCGGAAAACCCAGAGAGGTTCCACTCCTACCGGTCTGTCCTGGGCTCTGAGGGGTTTAAGTCAGGAACTCACAGCTGGGATGTTGAGGTCGGAGACAACGCAGACTGGGAACTGGGTGTGTTAGCAGAGTCCGTCCAGAGGGAGGAAGACATAAGATCCGGATTATGGAGAATACTGTTCTTTAATGGTAAATACACAGTGTACTCCCCATCGGCTCGAGACACCGTCCTCCCATTGAAGAAGCAGCTCCGGAGGATCAGACTGCATCTGGACTGGAGCCGAGGCAAGCTGTCACTCTCTGATCCTGACGCTAACACACACATACACACCTTCACACACACTTTCACCGACAGGCTGTTTCCATACTTAAGCACTGTAAATAAACTCCCTCTGAAGATTTTACCAGTGAAGGTTTCTGTAACAGCGGAACAGCACAGTTAGAGATGAAGATGATGGTGATGATGATGATGATCTGCAGGGTAGCGGACTCTCTGGAAGTCAGCATGAGAACCATTGCAGACTTTATCAGTGGCGGACCACACCTGACCCAGATACTGCACTGTTTACTGTTTCATAGACTGGCATGACTTTGCAAGTTGCCATGCAGAAGACGTTATTATGATATTCTTTCAGAATTGTATTAATTTATTTTTGAGTACAATCAATAAAATCATTAAAAGCATTTGTAGTTGTATCTTTTGAATTTATTTTATTAGAACCCCAGTATAATTACAAGTATTGGCTTGTAATTGTGACAGGTCAAGTCCACTGACTTCAGCAGTAAAACACTTGATTGTGGGAAACCAAACCCTTTAATTTTATCCCTGAAATGTCCTAATTTTCTCATTACATAAACATGAATTACCCATTAAAATTAACATAGCTTTAAAAAAAAGTAAGGTAGTATCATGGGTTTATAAGGGATTCATGGGTTGGTTCATGGAGACACTAGTAATTAAGGGTTTTTCATGCCTTTTTTGCAGGTTTACAGGTTATTAATAAGTTATTAATGGGAAGGTCCTGTCTCCCTGAATTTTACATTAAATTAGAAAGTAAGCAGTCAAACATTAAGGGGTGTTTAAGGAGATTTTGATGGGGTATCCTCCATTAATAACTCCCTTAACTCATTTTAAGGGGATTTTGCATGAATTAAGGGGTGAATTCATGTAAATGTAAGGTTATTTTAAGGGATTACTGGTTTGTAGAGGCCTTTGTAGTCTTTGCTCTCCAACATACAGCCGTGCTCTTTGTTTCCCCTCAGGGATCAATAAAGTTAATCAGATCATCTAATCACAGGTTTGTGATGGCACATGTGAACCAGCTGTGGTACTTTGTCAATCTAGCTTGTAGTGATAGACTGATATGATAGAGGTTCTTCCCTTTTTTCCATTACTATGGCTTTCAGTGGAGAGTTTTAGTGTCCCATGATGGTCTAAATACTGTTTCAGAGGCTTTTCCACCCTGACAAGAATACAAGTCTTGGAGAAACGGGGGAATATTGCCAAATTTAAAGATATTTACACAAAATACCAGTTATCAGATCTACAAATATCAGTATCGGCTTTCAAAAACCCATATCAGTCGAAATGCAATTCAAGTACAAGTGCAGGCAAGGTCAAACAAAACAAAGTGTTTTGGCTGGAGCAATTTGTCAATATCAAATATTGAAACACACACTTATTTAAAAAAGGTTAATTTATTAAAGAAGTGACCGGATGGTTTGTTTCCATATATTCTATACATATGTGCTATACAATGGAGAGGACAGAGAGAGACAGCATTAACCAAGGATCCCAGCATAAGACTACTGACCCAGGATCAGTTTTGTCTTTTAACACGCTGTTTCACTTTAGTAGAACAGTTTCATTTCTTCAGCAGCACATGCTTCAATAGGAGTTCAGGCAGCACCACTTTGTTCCATTAAAAAATAAGTCTGTAAATCCAAGTTTAAGTTTACCCAGGTTATTAGATGTCATTGGATGTACCAGGAAACACAGTGGATCCCAGGGCAAAAAGCATGCTGCTTTGTGTGAAAATATTCTACAAAAGTGAAGTATAGCTTTCAACGACAATTCAATAAAAATTCTTTTAGTTTTGTTGTTCTGCAGAAGTATTTTTCATTTCCCCAAGAAAGGGGTTTTGTTTTGAATTTTGTGTTCTCAACATCAAGGAAAATGCAGTTTGTTGACAGAAAAATTATGTGGACAGAAATTTTCCTCCTAAAATTATGAAAAAAGTAGATGTTTAATGGAGATACAAGAGCATGAGTGAGGTTTGACAGTTGTAGGATTGCATTTTCTTTGATCTCGAGATTGTTCAAAACGCAAAAGAAACAAAGTTCGCAAATTTTAGGAAAATTTCAACTTTTGCAGAATTACATAAAAGTAAATGATTCATTATGACCATAATAGGGAACTCCAATAACACTGTGTGGGGCGTACAAAGCTCATGATTTTCATATGGGGTTATATTAATTTGAGTTTTACAAATGCCAGTTATGTTTTTATGGACATTGCACCTTGAATCCCATTGAAAACTAATTGTATCGTTTCAAAAATGCATGGGTGTCAATGAGAAACTGTCAGTGTTTTTATGTAAAGATGGACTTTCACTTTGAAATATTTACAATATTTCAAGAATCAAGTCTCCTCCAGTTGTTTACGCAACCGCAAGTGATACTGTTGGGAGAGAGACGGCTCATAGGGCCGAAATTTACTAATTACTCTTAAACTGTTAAAAGATTTTATTTTGTTAAACACGATCCAACTTTCCTGTTTATGTCTTAAAGGCATAAGAGCAGATACTGGAGGAGGAAGACCACACTTAAATAATACAAACAAACAAACAAACTCAATAAAATTTTTTACAGCAACCGAAATTCAGTCAAGGAGACATCTGAGTCTGGAGAGCTTGCTCCGTAGTCCTGAAGCCCTACAATTCATAACTGTTCATAACTGTTTCTCATTTCTGTTAACAACCAACACAGACTGGTAAGACACTGGTAGGAAACAAAACTATTCAGTAAAAAAAAAAAAATCAACAAACCATCTAACTTTAGATATTTATAGAAGGATGTAAACAAAGCAGAAGGGCAACTTAAGGTGGACGCTTTGACTGTACAATATGAAACTCTAAGGGGAATCGGATTGGAGCGTGTGTGTGTGTGGGGGGGGTGTTACTCTGAATTCTCTGTATGATTCTGAATCAAACTTGTATTGAACTGCTAAACTGACAAAACAAACTGTTTTTCTAAGCAGGGGGGTAATGAGAAGTAGGGTTAGACCGATATACTGGTTTGCTAATATTGTCCTTTAATTAAATATCAGATATCAGCCAATCAGTGTCGTCTATCTGCGATATGATGGAGGTTCCTCCCCGACCACAGCTACAGAAAAACATGAAAAACATATTCATTTAACTTTTCAATTATGTTTTCTGACAATTAAAGGCAGTAATGAGAGTTTCCTTTCCACTGAAAAGACGGGGTGACTTTAAAGAGCTGCTAATTTAAAAGAATTCAAGTCTCAAATATCGGCTTTCCGCAGCTTTAATCCAAAAGATATCGGTATCTGCCTTCTAAAACCCATATCGGTCGAACCCTAGTGAGAAGACGCAAAGGCCCGTGTGTGTTTGACATGTAAAGATGCACATACATACATTTGTGCATATATGTACATACATGTGTGTGTGTGTAAGTGTGTGTTGGGACTAGTAATTTGGCAACTCTGCAGAGAAAAAAAGGCTTTTTCTTTTTCTGTTATTTCATTCAAATGGAAGGTAGCCCTATTTGACTTGGGGAGCTCAGTTCAAAATAAGAGCAGACAGCAGCTTTTGACTAAACTGTTTCACACTTCCCATCATTCTTGCTGTGCTGAATGTGAAGCAGTCCGTTTGGGGTTTCATATACTCTGAGATAGATCTTCAAGTCACAAGGTCTGAACGGTTTATGCTACTAGACTGTCTTTAATGTGTTCGCCATCGCAATGTTTGTTCCTCTGCGATGCCGTTCGCCCGGGGGGGGGGGGGGGGGGGGGGTTTGGACTCTCGGTTGTGATGTCATCACTTGGCCACCGCCTCTGGTTTCTGTCCTCCAAGGCATGACATCATCTCCGCGTCAAAGCGCTTTACTGTCCGCTGCGATGTCGCGGCCGCACGCCGCGATGGCGTTCCCCCGTCCTCCGCGTCAATGGAAGCTCCTTTCTGTCTGGCGTTGTCCGTCGCTCTACCGGGTGTCAGATGTTTGACGATCGGCGGCCCCTGGCGGCCCCCAGCGAGGCCCGCAGCCTCGGCTCTCTGGCCCTGGAGTGGTTAAGTCGGAACGAGAAATCACAATGAATATTCCGGCGAGCGGGCCGTCTTCCAAATGCATTTTTCTCTCAAGATTTCTCGTTCATAGTGATGGGTTACCTTTACCGACCAAATTCTAAGTCTTCAGTCGTGTTCTATGCTGGCTGGAATTGAATGGGAGTGAATGAGCCCGAAAGGTACTGCAAAACTGATTTCAAAATGCCTTTAATTGTGATGCATGCATGTAAAAAAAAACAGTAAAAGTTAACAATAAAAGGGATGGAAAATCTAAAAAGTGAACATAAAAATCAAATCACACTGGAATTGTCCTTTAAAGTCATAGGCTTTTTTTCTGGTGAGTCTCCACATGAGTATTAATATGTCTTAAGCCCCATTTGAACCGATTTGTTTTACTGGAGAATGTCCTGTAATTGTGATTATTACTAACAGTTTTAATCCAATATGAATTTTAATCCAATATGAATCTGCGATGTCTGTAATTTTTACAACTGGAACAAAAAATAACTGGAGCAAATTACTTGCCATTTCTCAGTACACTTGGTGGTCATCTGATAATTACAATCCGGTTAAAAATGACATCTCCCTAAAGCAGTAACGTGTAATGTCTTTGGTATTTAACAGGGCCTAATCCTGGTTTAATCCTGGTCCCAGAGAAAGACTATTTAAGACCGTTTTGTGTTCTGTGCTCAGTGAGTTTTGGAAGCCAGACCTGTAGTGCTCGTTGAAGTCCAGTCTGAAGCTGAGGAAACGCAGGCTCTCGTCTGGGCTGGTCATCAGCAACACCAGGAACTGCTGTACGATGCTCTGTGAGGAGGAGGGGGGGGGTCAGGGAGAAACAAAAGTTGGGAGAAAAAGGGAAAAAAAAAGTAGACGAAAAATTAAAAAGAAGATATAAACAGCTAGACTCCTTTTAAGGATGAGCCAAAGTGACAGAAAAATCAAAGAATTTGAACTTTTAAATATGTTTGAAACGGGAGTGTGGTCAAAAGGACTATAAAACATCTTTCCAGTCTGCAGAACCTGATAAACAAACAGTTGTACTACTCGTATCAAATGACATAAAACTTCAGTGATTTCAATGAGTGTAGTAATGAATTAATTATTTGGTCTAGAACACACAAAAAATACAGTAAAAAGGTTAGGTTTGTTGTTCAAACTTCCCAGAGATGGACTAGGTGTTGGAGCTGGTACCTGGTAGAAGTGGGTGAGGATGCGGAGTTGGGAGCGCATCTTTGGTATGGTTTCCTGGAACTCCTGAATCCTCCTCTTCTCCTCTGCCTCCTGCTCGGCCGTCACTCCCCACTCCCCCTGAGTTAACACACAGGTGTCAGTTAGCAACAGCACAAACTGCTTTACTGCTGTAGTGAGTGGGATTCCCTTTGGTTTTAGGCCTTCAAGCCGTGTTTCATCCATTCGTCCATGCCATTCTTTTGCCATTTGTACTGCAGTTCTAAGCGGCGTATCCCAGAAGCCTCCCTCTCTCCATCTCCGTCTCCCTTCCTACCTCCTGCTCTCTCTCCTTCTTCTTCTCCTCGTACTGCAGGCGGAGGCTGAGCTCCTCCAGGGCGGAGCGGTAGAGCGAGTCCTGGGCGCTCTGGAACTCGATGATCTGGTCAAATATGGCCCTCAGCTGGTTCAACAGAGACTGGACGGACACACAGAAACAAAGAGAGAGAGAAGGAGAGATATAGGGACCTCGATGGACAACTTCAACCTCATTTGCTTTCAGGGTTTGTGTGCGTGTGTGTTACCCTGCTGTTGTTGTCCAGCAGGCATCTAGAGATGATGCTATCCAGGAAGACATCGTGGGCGGCGATGATGTGGTCCAGGTCCTGAGCCTGCTGCACTTTGTTCCACAGCTCGTCCCAAGAGCACTCCAGCACCTACACACACAATTTAGCAATAGTAAATGTATGACTAAGCACTGCACTCCCAAGCAGTCCAGTACTACATCTGCTGGACAAAGTAGATCATCTCTGAGCTTGATAATTACTATACTTGGATATCAGTGAATATTATATGGCCTGTGGTAGTGACAGCACTGCTGGTAGCCTGACCTCGAAGGTGATGTAGTACTGCATCTGGTGGATGAAGTGGACCATCTCCGAGGCCAGGATGTGACACTGATGCAGCACACCGGACAACTCTGGAGAAAACAACATGCAAGCAAAACACATGTAACGTTTAGGAAACATATCTAAAGAACTGGATATCAGAGACAAATATTTACTAAAAATTCTCATGGTAGCAAGCAATTACAAGACGCTGGCTTCTTAAAGAGCCTCCCACCCTGAACCTATGGATAGATATTGTTAACAGCATATACAGTATGGAACGTATGACATTCAGTTTAAGATTACAGAAAGAAAGGGGAGAAGAGTACTGGACTAAATGGGATACACACCTGTCTAACAAAGAGTCTGACAACTGAAACTATAGTAATTACAATTGTGAAACACAAACGTGAATGTGAATGAAAGTGTACCATTCTATGACTAACAACTCCTATGTACATCATCCAATGTAACTGAGTGTCTGCAAGTTTCATCAAGTTAACTTTAAGACTTTTTAAGACCCCGACCATGCCAGGACATGGGAATGTGAAGAAAACAAATGTGAATTTACAGTAAACGTACTGTATGTGCAAAATCATGCTCTAAAAAAATGTCTCCTGGCCTCAAGAGCATTCTCCGAGTGTGTGTGTGTGTGTGTTTACCTACCCGGCATGGTCTTGAGCAGCTTGGCGTTGCACATCTGTCCCTTCCAGATGTCGGTCAGAGTGTATTCCATCCTCTTCGCCCTCCACAGGAAGTTAAACACACGCAGGTAGTGGCCCATACACTCCCGCGTGAACACCTGGAGCCCACACACACACACAGATATATTTATATATGCAACACATATGAACAACACATATAAAACACTCGCTCAGAGAGACACAAATAACCATACAGGCTGACACACACACACAGTGGTGATGCCTCTTCAGCAGCCAGAACAGCAATGTACAATATGGTTTGATTTCATTGAGACAGCAAGTGTGTGTGTGTGTGAGTGTTACCGTAGCGATAGGTCCATCCACATGGTAGTCCAGACTGAAGACATCCCAGCCTGTATCACCAGGAGAAACCTAGAGGCAACAAACACAGATGCATCTGAATTGACATTTGACATTGGGTCACCGCTAGAACAGAAATGCAAGAGCACACACACACACACACACACACACACACACACACACACACACACACACACACACACACACACAGCATTACCTCCAGCAGGCGTACGTCCAGCCTCTTGAGGATCTCTGCGTTGTCATATTGGGCGTTGGTGGCTCTGACTGCCGTCTCCAAGATGCCAGTGAGGTTGTGCTGGTACAGAGTGGTGGCGGGACGGACCAACTCTGGTCTGGGACAGATCGGGAAAGAGCAAACTTTATTGGACCCCATGGGGACTCTTCATACAATCATATACATGTTTCTACCTCAGACGCCCTATAAAGGAGCAGACGTCTTAGGAGTCGTGTGTGTGTTACTACTAACTTGAGCAGGTCCATGAGGTGCCTGATGAAGTCCCCCTGGCCCAGCAGCAGGTATCTCCTCATGGCCTGCAGGTGCTCCAGCAGCAGGTAGTTGTGGTTGAGGACGTCCAGCAGGTACTTGCTGGTGTCGAAGTAGGCGGCGTCGATCTTGCCCTGAAACGCCCCCTCCAGGTCCGACAGCAGCTCTGCAGCTAGGGGGAGCATTTGTAGATGTAGATGTTTTTAAAATACGGTTTGAGTGATTTTTTGCCTGTTTGTAAAGCAGTTTCGTGTTAAAAAGGGCTGCATAAATGACTGGAAATCCGCTCAAGGTCCAACAAGACCGCTGCAGTTGGACAGAGACAGAGAGAGAGAGCAATGCCCTTCAGCACAAAAGCTAAAGATCAAGCTCTGGTAAAATGAGGTCCTAAAGATTGTGGAATCAATAGCTAAATATACCTCCTTCCTCTCCATAATCAAAAGGGTAGAAGGACGAGGCCAGTGAGCGGTAAGAGCATCGTTCACTGCCAGTCCACCGGTCTATATATCGATGTAACCATATCAATACGATGGGGAGGTAGAGACTGGTGGCAAATACAAATGGAACATCCGGGAAGTGAAAGCGTGGGGGAATAGAAAATGGCTTCTTGTCGGTCAATAATAATATTTAGCATGCTTGAATCGGCAAAAAGACACCTAAATTCCCCCTGACTTACTCCTATTATTGTGCTATTAGTGTGCTTGATTAAGCGAGAGCACGGTCAAAAAAGAGAGAGAGAGAGAGAGACCTACCGTCTTTGGGTGTGTCTGCAGACTTGGACGCTGGTGTGATTTTGCCCGGCGGCGTTCTGTCGTGACAGACCTGATGCAGGAAGTTGATGGATTTGCCGATCAGGAGAACCTAGAGAGAGAGAGAGAGAGAGAGAGAAAGAGAGAGAATGTGAGTCATATGAGCTGGAAACTGAATTCATCAGCACCGGTGAGACCACAGATAATTGTCTTGGAGCAACTTTTGCTATTAATAGTGCTATATCAGCAGCACTATTGAGATGATGTAGTCTGTGGTCCTGTGTAAGGTTCAACTCCCTATTCAAAATGTATATGCACTCAATGTACTGTGAGGCGCTTTGGATACAAATGTCCACTGGGGACGCACCGATCAATCAGCCGCTGGTCGTAATTGGCCGATAGACGTTCTAAATTGGTAATCAGTGATCGGCCGATTACCATTTCAACTGTCTGATCACATTATAAGCCTGCATCCATTATTCATGCCTGTGTGCCATTTGACTGATTGGATAGGGTCTTTCCCCCCCCCCCCATAGAGAATGCACATGTCTGTTCTTTAAGTGGCTTTGCTGTTTTTCATTTCAGAAAGACTTGATCATTTCATTTCACCTGGAATACTGGATTCACTCACTATTTTCAACTATTAATAAACAATGACAGCTCAAATATATTAATTTCTGACATTATATATGATCAGAAACATTTTAATGTATTGGACAGTAGGCATATCCTTTTTCATGTCCAACTGCTGAAGGAGGTGAGTAAGATCTATGTCTGGATAAAAACTGATTTATTTGCATGTGGTTAGGCCAGCAATGTAATGCAGCCATTAGAAGAATATGACAAACACAGTGCTGTGTGTGTGTGTGTGTGTGTGTGTGTGTGTGTGTGTGTGTGTGTGTGTGTGTGTGTGTGTACCTTGCGGGCCTGGTCCATGGTGATGAATGAGGGGATCATCGACTTCCTGAGGGAGTACTTGTCGTGCCACAGGCGGTCCGTCTTCACGTTGGGGTCCGACGCTACGAAGAACTGCAACACACACACACACACACACACACACACACACAGTTAAATACACAATGTAACTTTCCCCGCTAGGGTTAATATGTAATATATGATCAAAAATCAGATCTGGTCCAGTCTGTGTGGTTCACCTCTGATATGATGCAGTTTGATTGGTTACATATTTACTGTAGAATTAATCAATACTACACTGGTTGTCTATGGGAAGACCTTAACCTGAAGTGATTCTAATGAGACATTTTGATCAGATTACATACAAGTATGCATGAAGTTTTATTACTATTTTTAGCATAATGATCATCCTGCGTTTCAATGGAGAGCTTTAGTGTCCCAGCTACCACCTAATACGCTGGGAACAATCCTACATTTTACACTTCGGAGTGTATTGTAACGTTACAGAACATTATGTGGCTGAACACCCAAACGCACATCAAACACAAAATGTATTTCACACATTTGCAAATACCCATTTACAACTACAAAGTACATCCCAGTTTTGGAAATTGTGCCACACACATTTTGCTTTTCACATTTTACAATTTGTAAATCATGCTACAACCTCACATCTTATAATACAAGTCCAATTTATTTTGTCAGTTTCTCTCCAATAAATATGAGTGTTATTGAATGCATGTGTTAGTTAGGGTTAGGGTTGAGTGGCGTAATAACTTTTTCTCTGTGTTCTTGAACGCAGCACTTTAGACTGAAGCCCAACGATAACTACTGGTTAATGCTGGACACATTAATACTCTGTGTGTGTGTAAGAGAGAGTGAGAGAAATACAGAGAGGGAGGGAGGGGGCAGGGAGAAATAAAGGAGAAGCATCCATCACTCGGCTCTCCATTAGCCTCCTCTCATCACTCCTCATTTAAGACGCTGCCACCCCCTCTCTGTCCTTCCTCTCCTCCCTCTCTTTATTTCTCTCTCTCTCTTCCCTCGTTCTTCTAAATCCCCCCCCCCCCCCAGGCCCCCAGCAATGTTCTCTTTCACTGGGGTCAAAGGTCGGTGTCAGTTGAACAGTACAATGTTCCTGCTGGTTTCACGCATGGCGGTCATTTCCCTCTATAGAAGACAACTGGGATGGTGTATGTGCCTAAATGTGTGTGTGTGTGTGTGTGTGTGTGTGTGTGTGTGTGTGTGTGTGTGTGTGTGTGTGTGTGTGTACCTCGTGGTAGGTGTCTTCCAGCTCTCCGTCATAGATCCACCTATAGAGGAAGTTGAGGATGGGGTGTGAGACCAGGCTGAGGATGTGTTGGACCAGCGCTCTCATCTGCGGGTCTCCGGTTTTGCCGTAGGCGTGGACCGCCGAGGCCAGCTCGCCTCCCTTCCGACCTGGACACACACACACACACACACACACAGGATTTGAACAAACAATGGCAAACATCACCCAGCCCACCCCTCCACCACACACACACACACACACACACAAAACAATCCACATACCTTGGCAAAAGTCGACGAGGGCAGCCAGTGTTTTGAGTCGCACTTTGGGGTCGTACGTCCAGACCAGCAGCCTCCTGAGAGTCAAACTGCTTTCTACACCCAAGTTCACACCCTGGTCATCCTCCAGCTGCAGCTACAACACACACACACACACAGTCAAACAGATGGACACAAGCAGAAGCAGGGAGGGAAATGACGTCAGACTGGAAAGCTGCCATCTTCAAGCACTCTGTTGCTGGGATTCAGTCTGTTCTGCTGCTGTGTTCAGGTCATATGGGAACAACTGGCAGAAAACAACTGGTTAAAAGCGATGACTTGGAAGTGTTCACGCGTTTGAATTCTCTTTTCTGTAGTTTTCTGTAGACTTTTGTTGCTCCTGATCAGCTTTCTCATACCTGCGCAACGTTGAAATGTCAACCACAAAGCAAAAATCCAGAAATTGGTTGTGTCCTGCAATGGCATTTTAAGAGTTGTGATCACAAAATGACTTGCGTGATGAAAATCCATCATTTTATTGATTTTACTTGAAACGAATATATCATTCCCTACACTTGACTACAGGTATTTCAGTGTTGGTGACGTCAGGAAGTCAGAGAAATCAGGATTCATCAACAAATCCAGAGTTCCCAAGTAGTATTTACCATCTGAAAGCTGAGGAACGCTATTTTATAATAAAGCTTGTATCTACCATCTTTCCCATATGACCTGAACTAGTGTACACCGATCTATCCCTGCTGTCACCAATCAATACACGTGTTGTTCAGTCTGTGTTTTAAGTGCAGTTACCTGGGAATGGAGGACAGAGAGGAGTCTGTAGTACTCCTTCAGCTCCTGGTGGAGCGAGGCACAGAAACTCTGGAGGGAGAGAGAGAGAGAGAAGGAAGGAAATGTGTTAGTGGAGGCTGACACACACACATTCACACAAGACAAATGAATACATGTGGTAAATGTAGCAGTGTCCACACACACACACACACACACACACACACACACACACACACACCTGTCCGACCAGGCCAAAGGCTCGGTCGAGGCTCCTGGCGTCGGTGTACTTCCTGACTTTGTTGTGGAGCCAGCCCAGCTCGGCCAGCCGGCTGCTGGTGTCCCTCAGGGACTTGCACAGCACCACCTGGTGGCACACAGCACACATTACAACATGAAGGCATAGAAGAGAAGAGAAGAACAGGAGAAAAACTGGGAGGATGTGACAGAAACAAATGGGAGTTAATGTCAAATAAAGAATGAAAAGCTGAAAAATCACTTAACTAATGTGTACATTGAAAATGCATTGTCTCCCACACTGCAAGTTTGACTGACATTCAATTTTACTGCACACATCCAGCCATCCATGTGATACATATTTGCCTCCAAGGACCATCAATGTATATGATAGTAGATTTTCTGCCATTTTGAATTTCCTTTCCTCTATGGCATTTTCATTTTTTGACCCATCAGCACCAAATTTCATACACAGCCGAAGGAGACAGATACACCAACCCCAATACTAAATATACTCTGTACTCTGCATCACTGCTTGATTATAACTGTTATTAAGGGATGACATGGTTCTTATTGCCCTGTTGTTTGAAAGGCATTTTCATCAACTTTGCATTAAATGATGCATCACATTTTCAGCGGTTTCGCTAACATGTTTATCCAGAGAGGTTTACAAAGAGGTTAAGTGGCAAAAGACGAGTCCAAAAATATCCCCATCCTTGACTAATGTATCACTAGTCTGAGTAGCTCCTTGTCCATCGGCCTGGTCACAACAGCTTGACCGTAAGTCTATGTTTAGCACAACTGAGAGAGTAGAGGACAGGTCTTCTCGTGGAAATATTAAAGCGAGGGCCTTCTTATCAATGCTGAGAGAGAGAGAGAGAGAGGAGGGAGGGTGTGTGTGTGTGTTCAGAGAGGGGGGGGGGGGTGAAAGAGATTGACAGGACAGACACAGAGAGAAGAGGAGAGAAAAGAGTGGTCGATGTGGCTGGGAGCCAAAGAGCTTCGTATTGATCTGTTGAATCTTTCTAAAGCTTTTAAAGCCAGATCAACAACGATGGTCTTGATATCAAATTTACTCTGGATGTGTGCTTTTGTGTGTGTGTGTGTGTGTGTGTGTGTGTGGGGCAGCCACTGTTTCAACACTGCCTCATGAGAAAAGCTGTCCGTCATGGAAACAAATTCTCTCCAATAGATCATAGTGAAGGGGACAATCAACATCACAGTAGGATATGAAAGGACTGGCTCACAGCAGTTTCAGTCCATATCTATTTGATAGAGCAATAAAATGTAAGTGGCTGGAGAATGTAAAAAAAAAAAAGCCTCCTTCTCCACAGGAGGTTTATCTCAAAACGACGCGCTGTGTAACAATGGCCCTGGCACTTCTTCATAATGTCAAACTTTCAGTCAGTCAATTTACCATTCATCGCTTATGAATAGACTACAAGGCCGATTATAGCCACGATTTGGCAGCGTGATCGATTTTCAAAATCGGAGCGAGTCAACGCCGGTTTGTGGCGTCATACAGGTGATCTAGTAGTGTGTGAGGGTTCAGGACTTTAATCTCTGGCCTCCTGATCCAGTCAGGACCATCACCGTTATTTCAAACATGATTTTTACAAGTCGAATCTGGAGTCTTGACGTCCTCCTGTAGTGTGCACTGGTCAATGAACGGTGAAGTGATCTCTGTTTTTGTGCCGTAAAGCAAGCCCCACCCCAAATCCCACCCAGTGGCACACAATGTAAAATGCAGTGCAGAGGCTGGTAATGTTCTTGGCGGTGGCCTCGTTTGGTTGCGGACATTATGCTAATGTCTCAAAATGAATGTGGTAATGATTTATTGATGGTGACATTTAAGTTATATGGTTTGGATGGGAATCTATGAATTGGCGATGAGTGTTTTTCCTGCTTAGCTCCACCTATCCTTCTGTAACCATTAACAATGCCATGACTGCCAGGTCAGATGTTCTTGTGTGGTCCCTGCATCAAGCCTTGTGATTACACACCTAAAGACGAGGAACAGGTACAGGTGCAGGTTTGGATTAGGATGTTAGGGTGAAGTCATGCTGTAGTGAGGCTGAGATCTTGCATCTCATCTGGATGGATGGATGAAGTCTCATTTGCTGGGTTAGAATGAAGTCAGGTATAGTTTTGGTCACAAACAGTTGACTATCTTTCTGACCTTGTAAATTTTACCTGTGCAATTGTATCCTCCCTAACTAGAATTTAAATGGGGCAGAGATGACAAGCAGCATTTCCATGGCCAACATAACCTACAACTGTGGTTAAGTCACTGTAGTCTTTCTAGCAGTTATCCTTGAAGATAAAGTATATTTAACATGTTACTGGTTTAGAGTCAGGTTAAGGTACTTTGATGTCAATGGCATTAGCTGTTCTGGGACCTGATCTTGACTTAATTCAAGCCATTTTCAGGCACCGATTTGAACCCTGCTTCAAAACTATACCTCCCACTGCCATGTGGTCACCTTGTTGTCTGTGTCGCAGCAGCTGTTCTGGGACGATGATGAGAAACTGCACTGTTAAGAGAATATGCTTGACTGTCTGGGACTCCTGCTGAACTGATAAAGGCTATTAACAGCTTTACTTGCTGGCCTTACCTTGCTGTCTATTTTGTAGCAGTTATCCTGGGCGCTCATCTTGATGAACTTGCCATCGATGCCCTGGAAGACGTAGAGGATGTCCCGCACCAGCGACGCCTCGCTCACCTCCGCTGCGCCCGCAAAGGACAAGGGAATAAAAATGACAAAGAGATGGAGAGGACTTACACCTGGCTCACGCTTAGTGCTTTCAATGAGTTCCTCTGAGATGGAAGTGCATTCATATTAAATGAGAGAATCTGTTACCGCTACATCATTATGTTGCGAGTGTTGTATACATTGAATGTATTCTACTTATGCATTGATGCATGTGTTAAAACCAGTGCTGTTTGGTCCTGTTTTTTCCTACTTCTCCGGGAAGATTTTTTTTGCAATGAATCAGAACTGCAACTAAACTCAAACATTTCCACAGTGAATCAGAGTTGCAACCAAAGTTTATGTTGTTTATAACTCAGGATATCTGCAGTTTTCAGAAAAATAAATTTAAAGCTACACTAAGCGATTTTTTTCTGACCACTAGAGGGTGACAGAAACTGCAACACATTTGTAAACACATAGCAAAGCTACTGGACGGAAGCCCCTTAGGACAAACTGTGCATAAAGGCTACTGGCTAAAATATACGTAAACGTAATTGCTTATTGCAGGTTTAATTTTTTTTTTTAAGACATTTTTAATGCTACCTAGAATTCAATTTAAAACCAAAGTAAAGAAATAAAAATCTGTCAAACAGCCTTTTTCAAATTGAAGTTCTGGATGAGCAATATAAGACAAAGGAAATTAACACGGATGTCGAATGATGTTGGACAATGTTGAAATGTTTATAAAGCAGATGCAATGACGACAAAACATGCTTGGCATACTGTATTAACCCTGTTCTGTCTTCATCTAAGAGTGGACATGCATGTGGATTAAACTTACTGGCCAAATGTAAATGCAAGTAATTTAATACAACAAAAGAAAACAAAACTAACACTACTACTGGTCCCATTCACATCTTTTAGAAATACACAATTCATGGCATTTACCTTATTGTGTTTGCCTTACTTTCCCAACTCTGCTTTTGACCAGATGACACCAAATGTCATGTCTTACATTTTAATAATTAAGGCCTTAAATTTAAATCATTAATTTTTTAAGGACCCACAGAATCCCTGATACTACAACCGATAACCAGGTCTGATCAGTGTCACAGGATCCTTGCATAGCAGCAGGAGTCGACAGCTGTAGATTTAGTGAAGCTATGGAGAACTGTTGACACACAGTTGGGGCAGATTACATCTTTAATGACACAGAGGATCCAGTCAAAACCTTTCACTTTTTCTATATTCACCACAGTGGCTGGTGGAATTAAAAAAACAATACTAACCTCCAAGCAAGGGATGGAATTAATTTATGTGAAACTACTGATGTGTCAATTGGTGCCTCTGATTTCTGACTCTAATAGAGCGGCTGGTAGAGGAGAGAAACTTTCCCAGCTACCGACACTGAGCAAGATGTGGAGTATCTGCAGTTTTAGCTCAGATATTGAGAGAACAAAGGGACGCAAAGGTAATGGGAGAGCAGTGGACAGATCAATGGCTTTGAAATATTTCTAGTTTTCCACTGCTAATGCACACTGAATTGCGTTCACTGTACGAAACGTGCTTTGAAAATGAGGCTTCATTGATGGGGTGTGCATGGTTGTACTTTAAAGGATAATTCTAGCTATTTTCAACCTGGGCCTCAGTTTTTGCCGTCATGCCGAACAATTCTGGGGAAAAAAAAAATCTAACTTTTTCTATGACATTTGCGATTTCTTATTATAACATTTGTCCCTGTATGTTGCTGACTGTTTGACTGCTGGAACTGAATTATATCATGGATTTCATGAATGTGTTTTTTTGGTCTCCACTAACAAATCATCTCTGTTCACTAAAATCATGCAAAAAGATTCCCAAAAATGTTGTTTCAGGAAGTAGTTTTGTGGGAAAATAATGACTACAGTACTAATGGCTCCCTGTTGAACTCAAGCTAACATGCACAGGCACCGAGAGAATCAACCTAAGGTAATAACCCAGGATGGATTCGAATAGCTTTTCCCTTAACTGCCATTCAGACCAACCGCCTGGACGGTTTGGGGGCAAAATGAAAACAAATGAGAGGGAACGGAGCGGAGGAAAAAGCCAGGCTGCAGTTCGCGCGGGCCTAAATATAACCCGGGGGACCGGGTGTGTAGGCCAGACTCACTGTTGGCGTCTCCGTCCCGGCGCGGGCGGAGGGCCCTGGCGGAGAGGGCGGGGGGTCCGAGGGGGGGCCGCGCGGCGGGCGGAGCCAGAGCGGAGGACGGGGAGGAGCCTACGGGGAGAGCCCAGGCCAGACGAGAGCCCAGGGGCTGACCGCCGCCCGCTGCCGACTGAGGGGGTTGTCTGAAACACACACACACACACACACAATTACTATTGAGAGTTTGACTGACATCGGGCTGATATTGTCCTTTTACTAAAAATGTTATACGTCAGTAGTCAGTGTCATCTACCTGTGATATGATGGAGATGATGCAGTTTGTTTGATTACATATCTATTGTAGAATTGATCAATATTACACTGGATCACTATGGGAAGTCCTGTTATTATTATCATCCTGGATTTCAGTAGAGATTTTTAGTGTCTCATGGTCTAAATGCTGTTCTAACCTGACAAGAATACAATTCTGGTGGAAACACTGAATATAAGGAATGTTTTGGCTATAAGCAGCTTCCAATCCAAAAATATCTGTATTGGCTTTTAAGAAACCATACCAGTTGAAACCTGGTTCCTAGGGATGAAAGTCAACATATCGCAATAGACAGGTAAGTGATGTGAAATCATACACATTCAAGAAGCTAAAAATTAACTTTCATATCGAGAGTGTGTGTGTGCTTGTCAGATTTGGCCAAGGTGTCATTTGGTGATTTGGCCGATCTTTTGTTAATAAATTCAACAAAC
Source organism: Centroberyx affinis (assembly GCF_046629955.1). Lineage (NCBI taxonomy): Eukaryota > Metazoa > Chordata > Actinopteri > Beryciformes > Berycidae > Centroberyx > Centroberyx affinis. The sequence goes on along the minus strand of NW_027280672.1, from coordinate 63,273 downwards.
AAATCTGTGGAAAGTTGTGCTTTGGACTGAATTTTTCAGTATGTGTGAGATTATATGTGTAATGAACCTTTTGCAGTGAAGAAACCTCAAGCTTTTCTCTGTTTGTCATGGGACTAACAGTTTACACTGTGTCTAAACCTGTCAACACGTGACTCCTAGCACTCAAGATGGTAATTCAACTCAGTGGATAGAAAAAAGACACTAGGAGCCCTTCAAACATGCATGTCTATGAATAATTAAAGCCCAAGTGGTGGATTTTTCAGGATCTTTAAATCACAATTCAACGCCATTAAACCTTTTTTCATGTTTAGATGGAGGATTAGCCCTTTCACAACTAAAAAGGTGAGCCCAGACAGCTCGACGGTCATCTGTAAGTGGAGGACCCCTGCATTATTTATGCGGAGAAATGGAATGAAATGCCCTTCTAAAGCTAAGAGCTTCATAAAGCAGGTTTATGAGAGGCCAGGCTCAATGACAAACTCATTTTCTAGTGCTAATTGATGCCTCCTTTATCTGGCGTTGAGTGTTTTTACAGGGCGAGCGTGAAATAAATAACGCCGTTCTCCCCGGAGCCTTTCGGGTGGAGTGTGACTCAGTAATGAGGAGGTGTGTGTGTGTGTGTGTGTGTGTGTGTGTGTGTGTGTGTTACACGTGCACGCTCTCACCCAGCCAGCAGGGACTGTGGCGTGGGCGTGGGTCCGTTCAGCGTGTACACGCCGAGGCTGGAGACGCCGCTGGTGCCCATGCTGGCCGTGAGGGCCCCGCTCCTCTCCCCGTAGCCCAGGGCCAGGCTCTGGGGCCGGGTGCAGTAGAACGGGGTGGAGTGGGCGTCCCGGGGGAGCGCCTGGGCGAACAGCGCCCCATAGCTGCCGACCTGGGGAATCACAGGGACAAACAGGAGAAGAGGTCAATGACACTGGCTTATGGACACAACTGCATATTAAGCCTTTTTCTTTGTAAAGAAAAGTTTTCCCTTACTGCCAACAAAAAATCAGCCAAGACTAAGGGAGAGAGATTGAGTGTGAGTGTGTGTATGTGTGTGTGTGTGTGTGTGTGTGTGTGTGTGTGTGTGTGTGTGTCCCACCCTGCTGGATGGTTTGCGGGGGTCTTCACAGAGGCTGAGCAGCAGGTAGAGGACGGACCAGCGATGTTTCAGAACGCCCTGTGGACAGGAAACACAGCAGAGTCACATCAGCAAAACTCACATTTATAATAACATGATAGGGTTAGACCAATATATTGTTTTGCCGATATCGGCTTTTTATTAAAAACCCTACTGCCAATATTCTTCGTTGATCACACAAACACACACACACACACATAAAGCTCAATTACCAACCTGAGTCTGAAGTTTTCTATGAAGCTCTGAGAACAGAGCAGCGTCTCCCTCTCTCCTCTGCTTCAGCACTGCAACAAAACAAAAATCTATTATCCCTTTTACTGGCAGGTTTGAATGACAACAGCACAGCAGGAGAGGACAGCTTCTTAACGTCTACCAGCCTCTTTTGGCAGATGAACACTTACTAAAGTTGGAAAATTGTCAGCTACAGCAGGGCATCTGCAGGTTTCAAACATAATGCTTCTCAAGTCCTTTTTTAAAATCCTACCTGGAATTGAATTTAAGACCAATTTAAAAACCTAAACAAAGAAAAAATTTGAAGATAACTAATAAAAGCTGTTAAACTATAAATGGGCAGAAGACTGTACATGCAGTGCAAAGAACCTGTCATTGCATGCTGAAAAAACTTTGATATTTTAAGACTTTTTCCAACTTTTTAAGGACCCAGCGGTACCCTGTTCCCATTTTAAAAGGCAGGTAAAATGGTGCTTTCACCTCCTATGATTACTGTAAGACTGAGTGCAGAAAACTACCGATGGGACAGGAACCAAGCTTTCAGCTCATGTCATCCATCACACCTGCTGTGTTGTCAAATCAAGCACAGGAGAGACTGGTGGCCTCATGCTTTAACTTCAGATCAGGGAAAACTGAGACTTAAATGATTTGCTGGCATTTGCAGGCCTCACTTCAGGCCAGAACAGATATCAGTCTCTTCCCAAGTCACAAAATGTTGTTTAAGTAGTGTAAGAAACTGATCATTTGTCATTCCGGATGAAAAACAGATAACAACAAACAAGTGCAGACCCGTACAAGCTTTGCCTCGGGATTTTAGCGGCACTTCAAACTAATATGACCAAACGATTCATTCAATCCCCTCAAGCATCATCATAAAAATCCAATATGTGTGCGCATGAAGGCCAGACACACAAACATCTAAAAGACCGATAAGCCTCATTGATCAGCATAATATTTACCAATCTGGATTATCATTTAAAAAAAACACAACTGTGCAACCTTTCTTCTGGTAAAGTCCTTAAAGATTCATTTAACCAAGTTCCAATAAGTCCAGGTCAAGTCCTGAGCTAAATAAAGATAAGTGCTGCCCCTTATGTTTTATTTTCTACATCAAAGCGCGGGTCGATATTTTCTCACTAATGGCGCTACTTTGGCTACTATGAAAGTCTACTGGGATTTCCTATTATGGTGCAATAAAGGTTAGTTGCCAACAAAACTTGTTTTGTTGTGTAGAGGCTCCAAGATAAAAGGAATGATTCTCCAGCATAAACACTTAGTAGGAAAGTGCACATGGTGAGCACATATACAAATCCACCTAGCAACATCACAGACTTGACTAATTCTGCTACTGGATCGAAGAGACTGGCTCTGAAAATAGTTGCGGTGTAATACAATTTGTCTCATGAAAATCTAATACTTGGGCATCATCTATACAAATGCATTCATTTCATTAATATGACCAGGGGGAGGCTAAAAGGAGCGAGTGTGGCAGAGTTCCCCTACTGAAGCCTTATAAGCCTAAGAGTTCCCCTATGGTGAACTGGTAGTAATGAGTTTCCATGCGGGTTTAGATTTGGTCTAGCAGACTAGAAAATACTCAGAAATACCAGAACATGCCCCCCTCAACCTCATCTCACTCCAGTCATTAAATACTGTACCTTCCAACAGTGTTTCAGCCAGTAGAGTGAGTTTTACCAACTTCCTCACAGCCCAACAACTTATATGAATTCAATGGAGGATAGTGTTAGTCCACATGCTACTCACACTCTTTCTTGATCTTCTCCGACACCAGGAACTCGTCCCGTTCAATAGTGGGAGCGTAGTTACTGCCAATGACTCGCACTGCATACTGGAACTGGTGGGCAACTTCAGCTGGAGACATAACATAACATAACAATGATTATAGGTCATGGCACGTGGGCAGCATTTTGAGGTAATGTAGAAATTGCCAACAATTATGACCAACAGTACTTTTCCTTGTGTGTTTCCTCCTTTTAACCCACTATTTTATCCACAGTCATCTTGTGCTATTTGGGATATTCCACATCTAAATTGCCTCAGAGTTTCCAATGTGCAGTATACTTGACACTTAACACTCTGGGGCGTTGGTGAGGGGTGATATTGCTTCCTACGGAGATATAAATTAATACATGGGACAAAATAAGTGTGGATAAAAGTATGGTATCAGATAAAAAATACTGTTGATAATACTCTCTGGCAATATTGCCCATTTACAGAGCTTCAGAGTCTTTCAAATATATCATAGGCTTAAGGCTACAATGCTAAATTTGCAGAAAAATACAGAGTTGGGACGATATTTTACCACTTGTGCTGCTACATGCAATACTCAGACATGCTAACCTTCCAGAGAGATGCTTGCATCCAGCAAGGGCCTGCAGCTAGCAAGACACAACTACAGCCACAAGAGGCAGGGAAGCAGTGTGGTGTTCAGCATGAGAGCTAACGGTTTAGCAAGCTTACAATACAGTTAAATTGAACAACTGACGTTAGCTACTGACGGGCAGCTGAAGTGCAAACCACGGCTAAAAGAATGAACACAATGACAACTGGAACAAACATGAAACGCTAACGTTAACCGGGGGTTTGCACTAGCTAGCCGAGCCCATTGGCTGTCAGCTAACGCGGACCTAGCCTCATACGTGCCGTCCTCTCTTCCATGGAGAGAACGTCACGCCAAACTCCATTCAATTCATCTCCATTCATCACAAATTTTGCACTTTCATGTGGCCCTGCTTATCGGCAAACGTGCACACTTCATACAACAAGAATTCAGGCCTTGTGCGATTCGTTAAGATGCACTCTTCAATTCGGCATACATCCAAAACACCACGCAGCACTTATTTCACTAAAATTTAAACTTTTAGAATTGGTTCGCCTGCTATTGTTACAGTCTTCCTGTACCAAAATACAACGTTGTAGGCGGGAGCGAGAAGTGTAAGCCAATTCTTGTTGAAGTTGAATTTTATATAAATACGAGCTGCTTGGTGGTGGAATTGTACGCCGAATTCACCATTAGACCATAATAATAATAAAGATCTTAAATTATGCTTTACTACGTATGCACGTTTGCCAGTAAGCAAGACAACGTTAAAACGATAGATTTTTGAATGGATATTGACGTGACGTTACCTACATACAAGAGAATGGCACGTATCTGGGCTAACGCGAACTATGCTAGCGTTAACTGATGTACCTTCGCTTTTCCCTGTTATTCTGCAGCAGAGACTTTGGAGAAGCACGTTGGGTGATTTCTGATCCAGAGTCGCCATGGTGTCCGTGGCAAACGTTTCGTTTCTTGGACAGATAACGGAATAAATGCTACGGTTTAATGTGCACTAACTCCACTCTCTCACTGCGAGCAACGCCATTTTGACAAGTTGCGTCAAGCTACCAAGAAATAGAAAGATTATGACCAGAACTAAGGCAATTTTGACTTCAAAGTAAAAGCATCAAATTTGTCATTTCTTTTACAGACATTTATGGCTATCAAGTGGAATGAATGAATACTATAAATTGAGTACTATTACTTTGCTGAAATTTTACTTAAGTATAAGTTCAATTACTAGTGTAAAAAGGTAAAAGAGTAAAAGTAAAAGGTAGCTCATTTAAAATGTACTGTAAGTAGAATAAAAGTTATTACATTTTTTTGCAAGAGCAAATTGTTACAAGTGTAATGCAAAACAGATTAGAAGACAGAATGTTCAAAATAGATTATTTTAATGAAAGAAAAAACTTTTATAAATTAACGTTCATAAACAAGTACATTTCTCTTATTTTCTCTTCTTCTTTCTTCTTCTTTCTCTTCTTTTTTCTTCTCACTTTACAGTTGGCCAGTTTCTGGTGCAATGTTTATGGAGAATTTTTACTCTGCAATGGATGCAATTTAAAATGTTGTTAGGCTAAGTATAATTTGTCAGTCAGAACATGCCTCAGTAAAAGTAAAATAACTAACTTACAAAATACTCAATTACTAAAAAAATAAATAAATAAATAATCAAAAAGCACAAGGATTCAAAAAAGCAACTCAGTAACAGTAACAAGGATGATTGTAATTTGTTACATCCACTCTACATGCCATTCAGGCCTATTATAGAATTTGCTGTGAAAAGGACATTTTGCAAAAAAACAAAACAAAAAACAAAAAAAACTACAAAAACAAAAAAAACATTTTATTTTCACTTACAGATTCCTCCTTAAATACATTCTTTATTTTCACTTCTGTACTTCGAAAAAAAAAAAAAAAGTTGAAACGCGTTTGTGATTAGGGTTTTATTTTGAAGGTTATAACAGGAAGTGGTGTTTATTACTTTGGCAGGCTTGACGCTGGTGTTTTAACAGAACCCGCCGAAAAGCGTCTCCAGGAAACACGGAATGGACAAATGAATGAAAATATTTCCCCCCGGAAACACAGCATCACGGAGAAAGGTTCTGACTAACTTTTACAAGCTAATGCCACAATATTTTATTTATTATTTTCATTTTCTGCGGCAATAATTTATAACACGTCTTTAGAATAAAATGAAATAATTACAACCTGGTGTAGTCTATTGAAGAAGCGGACATCAGACGTGAGAAGAAGAAAATTAAGTTTTATTCTTTATCGTCTTTTTTATTACCAGTACAAAGTGATTTCTATTTTTCAAAATCATCTGGTCGTATGATTCTGAAGAAAATATTGTAATTTTGCATTGTTACTGGGGAAAAAAGAATGATTCAGATCAGATGTCTGGTTTTTTTTAATGATTTCAGCACCATGTTGATGGACAGCACCACTGGGTTGTTGGGGTGCCTGGACAGCTCCCCTAAAACACACACACACACACACACCCACGCACGCACGCACACACACACACACACACACACACACACACACACACACACACACACACACACACACACACACACTTCCCAGGGCTTTATTTGCTCGGCTTTCTTAATGTTACTGTTCCTCTTGTATGTTAGCCCGCCCTAAGCGGACTAATCACTTTCCTAATTAACTGAAACGTCTAATCAATTACACCCTCAAAACACTAGAGTGCGCATGCGCTCACCTCCGGAGCCACCACCTGGCTCCTCGTGACGTAAGATGAAAGAAAAGCTCCTTTGGCCGCAGCGCGAGACAAGAAGATTAGTACACGCGCAGGGAGAGGGAGAGAGAGCGAGCGAGCGCGCGCGAGAGAGAGAGGTAGAGAGACACTTACTAGATATTAGTGCGGTCCCAATCACACAGGAGGAGCGCTTCACTTGTCTCTGCCTGTAAGAACTGTACCAAAACTATAATTAAAACCACACAGCTACAACGCCTGTTACTGCTAATGCCTGTTACCTAATTTTAAATGCCGGTGTAGGTGAGTAGCAGACACAGGACTACATTTGTCGGTAGTGGTTTGTCGGACAAGCAAGCTTTTAATTTCAGGAAGAAGAAAAGGGGGAGAAAAAAAGTCATGGAGAAAAGAGGAGAATTAGAAAGAAGCTAGCGTCTACAGTAAAGCAACCATTGGAAAACGACCCAGAAAGAAGAAGAAGTGTCCGGAGAGGGAAGAGGAACAGGATGGGGATGGATTTCAGCACTCTTCGGACCCTCATCAGCAGATATGTAAGTTTTTTTTACAGCGCTTATATATACCACTTATGTGTCCAGGTCGCTTGGCTTATACCGGCCGCTTTTAGCCGGCAGTTCATGGCTGTTTGGAATCTATTAAGATGAATTGAAAACATTTGTGAGCCTTTGTCATTATAGGTTTCAAATTGCGCAAAGAGGCAGCTACTCATCCGGCTTAAGTTTCACTAGAGAGAAAGGGAGGGGGAAGAGGCGCATTGGGAAACTACCTGACGTTAGACATTTCCAACTATGCCACTTTTAAAGGAAGTTATAGTTTTGTCGAGCCGGGGTACGTGCCGTTCTCTCTTGAATGGAGAGCAGCAGGACGCCAAACTCCATTAAAAAATCTGGCAATTTAAAGTTTCGTCGCTTATCGGCATAGGTACATGCCTCATAAAATACGACTGAGGGCCTGTTCGAATCGTTAGGGGCTACTGGTAAATTCGGCGTACAAGTGATCCACCAATCTGCACTTTTTTCAACGAATTTTCAACTTGATTCGCCTATTATTCAGGACCATCCTCCCTCAAAATACACCGTGGTGCGTGGAGTAGAGTGTGTGAGCCTATTCTAAAAGTTGAGATTCTATTAAAATAAGTGCTGCTTAGTGGATTTTCTATATGCCGAATTTACTGTTGGCTCCCATTTATACGGAAAGTATCTTGAGTTTTGTTCTATAACATATGTTCTTTTGCGAATAAGTAAGAGAGCGTTAAAATGTCAGATTTTTGAATGTAGTTTAGTGAAACCTCTCTCCGTACGAGAGAGAACGGGACGAATCGGAGCTAAGTTTTGTGTATTATTTTACCTAGAGCACACGTTTATCTGGATCGCATTTTTGTATGGCCTCTGAAGACTTTATGCCAAAAGTTATGGCACACTATGTATCGCCATTTATCGATAGGCAGTTCAGAAACACTTTAATAACACTCTAATAAGTGCAAGGTGGAGTTGGATGATCATTACTTGCAATGCAGGATTCCGGAGACTAAATATCTACTCAAGACAGAACATGCCGATAGATATGCATAATCAGTGAAATCTTATTTTTGTTAGAAAGTTTCTTCCAATAGGGGACTTTCACTTGTTTCCAATACAGTTTCCCTTTTTGCAGGGGTTTTCCAGAAACAGGTGTTAGCTAATAGCTTAAAACAATGCAGAATAAATCATATAACTGCACTAATAATTGTATATTCAATATCACTCTTGAAACAAGTGGATTTTCATTGGAAACAAGTGAAATTATTTGACCACAGTGGCAGATTGCACAGTAAGACTTTAATCCCCAACACTGGATTAAATCACTCCTTTAGATATATATTTTTTGCAGTGTAGAAATGGAATACTTCAGCTCCAGTGAAGCAGCTAGTGGCCCATTTGCTCTCATTTCTTTTCCTCCCAGTTGAAGCAGAACTACAAATGGAGCAGTCAGTCACATGAATTATGTAATCCAGTTGTTTTCCCCACTTGCTGGTCAAATCGATGGGCAACCGTGGAGCCCTGGGCCGGCCTATATGGCTGTGGCTTGCATTAGGCTCCGCAGTAATGCGTTTGGCAATAATCCAGACAGAGCAAGCGCTGCTCACATGAGAGGCCCAGGTTTATATCCCGGCTGCATGCTCAGGGAGGCTTAGACACGTCCTCCCAACTGTTGCAAACGGCTGATTAAATAAAGTCCCTGCTGTGTATATGGCCGGCTGTAGAGGCGTATAGTGAGGAACGTGCAGAGACAGGCCTCTTGACTGTAAGAAATTGGGTGATGATGAGGATCACAGCTGTAGACAAATGGCTAAATTAATTGTATTGCTTCTGCAAAGCCTGTTGTTGCAGCCTGTGAGGACTTGCGAGGTTAAAGACACTGCTGAAGAATACTGTAGATTAGGGTTAGACCGGTGTATCGGTTTGGCGATATTGGCCTTTTATGAAATATCGGGTATCGGCTGGTCAATGTTGTAAACCGGCGAGATGATGGAGGTTCCTCCATGACCACAGCTACATGAAAACAGTCTGGGAAACCTGAAAAGAAATGTTATTTTCTCTGTACTTTTTGTTTAGTCGTTCAATTGTTCAATTCTGGTTTTGGTCTAAATGCTGTTTCAGGCGGTTTTCCACCCTGACAGAAAAAAGAGAGAAACACTGAATACTTGAAGCATGAAAATGGTCAAATTTAAAGATATTGAATATCAGCACAAAATCTCAGCTATTGGCAACAGAATGAAAATATCTGTATCAGCCTTCAAAAACCCTAAATGCTTTAATCTGATCCAAATATCATTACTATCTGATCTGTCAGTGATTTGTCCTGTTCAAAGGATTTTTTTAGTTTTGCGAGTTAAACTTCAGTCTCCACAGCCTTGTTTTCAAATGTGGTTTGTATTTTTCTCCCCACAAGTTTGTCGCATTTTTAAATTTAGACATGGCTCCCCTCCAGGAACTAGTCTGCTTCGCAGGCTGACGGCCATAACGCCTTGGGCGTGTTGAGATTTGTGTTTTCTCAGCAAACAAACTGACTAACAGATAGCTGTGATTCATGGCCAGCCAGCCATGATAGAGTGATAGATGGTGCAGGTGAATTCACATTAAACCAACAATAATAGAACAGAACAGGACAGAATAGAATAGAATCAACATCGTTTAAACACCTTTTAGGGCTTCTTGGCATTCTATAACTCTATTTTCAATACACAATACAAATGATAAACTCTTTGTTTCCACCCACGATAGTCAAATATTCAGATTGGACAGTGTGCTTCAGTTAATGTTTTGTTGTCGACAAGGTCTAATATGGATGGAAAAAAAATGAAAGAACAGATTGTCAGCTTTTAATTATGGGTCTTCATTGTCCTCCATGTTATATTAAAGACAGCAAAAAGACAGAGTTTATCTCACTGTCTCCTTTTAAGTTCCATGCTGTCAAATGCTTTTCCTTCAGAGTTTACATGCTTTGTCATTCTTCAGCACAATACACTAAGAAAACAGTAAATGTTGCTATTAGTTAATGCACTACAGCATGCTCCTGGGTTAAACTTTGTCCACATAAATGGTTACAGAGTCACAGTTATTGTCACATGAAAAGTAGTGGGTAGTGTGTCATCGCTACTTCGGCCAGTCCAGGGACGTAAGGGAAGGGAAACCCATCTAAACTCAGTTTGCCCTTTTCATTGGAGAGATTTATTCGAGTTTAAAACACCATTAAAAGGGAAAAGGATCCTGTACACCAGCCAGTTAGGGCATCGAACCTTAAAAAGGACATTAAGAAGCTGAAATAGTAAGAAAAGTGAAGACAATGAACGTTAAAGCAAATGTTTCAGCATCACAGCCCACAGCACTTTTCATATTACACTGCACTTTTAATTGTTTTTGCCATTTTTGAGCATTTTTATCAACAGTTTATTCACATTTTCATCAGAATAGTTTCCTTACATAAAGCAAAAATGAATCTTTTTCTGTAGCTGATTTGTTATTAATAGCTTTTTCTTTCCGACTGGAGGTCATAGTTCACCCACCTTTTTATTTACCACCATATCACTGATATGGTGGTAAATAACACTGATAACACTTTACATTGACGTAGATTAGATTGGAGACTATCAGAAGTCAGTTGCATGAGACAAAAAGAGTGTGAGAGAGAAAGAGAAAGAAAATCTGTGTATGTGGTGACTTGGTGGTGTGCTGCCTAGGCTGTGAAGAGGGAGTAAAGTGGGAGGGGAAAAGTGAGGACAGGAGGAGAGGAAAAGAGGAGAGGAATAAGAAGCAGGAAATAGACTTAACCCAGTGGAGTGGCTCTGTCATGTGATATGCAAATTAGGGAGTTCTAGTGTCTCATGATGGTCTGAATGTTGTTTCAAAAGCTTGACAAGAATACAATTCAGGGGGAGACACTGAATACTTGTATTTTTTTAAATATATTTTTGGCATGAAAATGGTCAAAATGAAAGATATTGATTATCAGTGCAATATCGGCAGCTTCAGCCCAAACTTAATTCTTTTAATGTGATTATGAGAATACTCTGATTAAGCCATGGTTGATGCAAACACATGACTCTAATTAACTTTAATGAAGTTTGTATTGGGAGTAGTAATATGTGGAGTGCTGTGGTACCAGTTGGAGGGATGTCTCTCCAGTCGCTGCCATCTCTGGTTAGCCACAAAGGCAGAGGAACGTTATATAAGCCTATAGCTATCTTTTAAAGCCTTAACATGTAGAGTTGTAATCTCCGTGGCTGTCGCCCCTGTCCCGGCCCAGCGAGAGCGAGATGAAATCGCAGTGACATGCAATAGCACCGGGACTTAGTGTACTTTTACTGTATTCACTCTGATGGCTTGCTTCCCTTTTTTTCTCTTCTGTCAGTGTATCGCAGGTCCTGAAAAAGTTTGAAAAAGTCTTAAATTGTCTTATGACAGTGTTGCATGCCCACTCTTAGATGAATACAGAACAGGATAACAGGATTAGTAATACAATATGCATCCTATCTGCCTTACTAAACACGGTTGAACTTTGTGCCCCCTAACAATTAATTCACTGCTGTCCTTTTTCTTATTCTACCCATTTATAGTTTCATGTCTTTCATTAGCCATGTTCAGTCAGAAACTGTCTGCTTTTGCCAGCTTTGTTTCTTTATTTTGGTCTTAATTTCAATTCCAAATAAAGGTCTTAAGAATGTAACATAAATTTGGATGTCTAAACCCTGGAGATACCCTGCTTATCGTCTTTTCCACTCTTTAATCATTTGACATTTCTTTCACTTCCAATGAAACAATCTTATCACAATGACACAGACTTTCTATTCCTCTTTCTACTGTATTTTAACACATAATGTCTCGTCTCTCACCTCTCTTCTCTCTCCTCCTCTCATTATTTTCTTTTTCTGTTAAAGGAATACACAGAGGTTTTGGCAGGTGGATGATTTTGCTGTCTGTGTTCTCATCACTTAATGGCTACCAATGGGACGATCTAACAAAAACTTGCTGTATTCCTTTAATCCCTTTACAACCCTTTGATTATAAACCTGGCTGATTGTGGCAGTGAGGGAGCAGCTGGCTCCTGATTTCCTGATTTTAGCCACAAAGTCACTACAACACACACACACACACACACACACACACACACAGTTAGAGGCATGGGGCAGAAGTGAGATGTTACTGGTTTCCTGCTGGTTTCTCATGTGTGTGTTTGCAATTGTGACCACATGTGTCGCATGTCCACATTTAGCACATCCAGTGCTAAATGTGTATGTGCAACGAATATCTGATGAATTCAAAAATACCAAAACATTTTTTTTAATCAAAACCATTTTCTGTTTTAGAATAATATTTATATTCTGATTTGCTATCAATCACGAACGAATCAAACTAATTCAGTAAGAAGAAGAATAGCCTCCATGTTTTATTAAGAAATCAATGGTAAGAATGATAGCCAATGAACCTACATTCTATCATTCTCCCACAAAATACAGTTAAATTCATTCAAGATACATGCCTATTTGATTTGATTTCATTATTGTTATTTTTACATTTTCAGTAGTTTAATCCCTTTGGTTTATTGGACTGTCATAGTTGACAGATTACACAAAAAACAGAGATTTACTTTTTTAATGATTTTTTTTATTTATTTTTTATTTATTTTGAAATGTTGAAAAATGTTCTGTTCTTGAATATCCGATGCAAGATCTGCTAAATTATTTAAAAATAAAAAAAATATCAATAGTTGCAGCACTAGTGCTGCAACTACTAGTCAAGCAGGAAAGCAGTGACGTCATGTGTGCTGTGTGTGTGTGTGTGTGTGTGTGTGTATGTGTGTGTGTGTTGAAGCAGCCAGTCAACATTCCTCTGCTGCTGACTAATCTGTATCTCTGGGCAGGAAGTGCCTCTCCTCTCTCTGTCTGGCTTCCTGTCTTCCCATAGAGGATTAAAGAGTTACTGGCTAATGTATGTTCACCCACATAATCCAGTTTGCAGCTATACTTTCAAAAGCTCAACCTATACCTCTTATCTCCTACTGCATATACTGTATATTTTTTTATACTAATTGCTATGATGTATGCTACGAATTAAGGTCATAAAGATTTATATCCGTCTTAAAAAAAAAGGCGGGTAAACTCTAAAACTGAGTTGAGATGGGGTTAACTTCCACTACAGCCCTGGTTACAATGCAGCAGCCGGCTGTGCATGAAGCATCATGATGTAACACCGAGTCAAACTGATCTGTGCGTTGGATGAGGGAAGAATAAGCGTTGAGAATAGGTGAATAATGGGCGGTGAGTGTATTGTTGTCTCTGTAGTATTACTGTTACCTCATGGCTATAGCTGGTAACATAGTAGGCAGAATACAGTAGTAGCCGGGTGACGCAGAGGGCGGCGGATCACATGAACTGTCTGCTTCTCAATAATTCATAAGCGAGGCTGGCTGCCATCCGTGTAGCGTGTTATGGGAGTTGTCTACAGCGGGGTTTCTCAACGTGGGGTCCAGGGGCACCCAGGGGTGTTTGAGGGGGTTCCAGGGTGTCCCCAGCCAAATGAGGGATAGTTTAATTTCACTATTATGTAAGGTTTTTAGAACTCATCCCAACTACAGAATGTGTAAGAATGACTATTTTAATCATAGATTTCACTCTAACCACTATTATCTCATCCAAATGCACTGTAGACTAGTTCTACAATCTTCTTCCCTTAAAAGACCCTATGCTAATATAGCTTACATATTACTGTGATGTATACTATGAATTTATGTCATTAGGATATATGTCAGCCTGCAATAGGTGGTTAAACTGAGTTAAGGTGGGTATACCTTCCACTACATCACTGCAATTCAATACTAAATAAAAAAAAAATCCTAGATTGGTGACAAAATAAGATAAGATAAGATAGCACTTTATTAATCCCCTTGGGGAAATTCAGGAAAATCTTATCAAATGGGGGTTCATGACAAAAATGTTTGAGAATGCCTGCTGAAGACCATTTTCATGTTATACATTGTACATGGTGAGATAATAGTGGTGAGCAAAAAACCTAGGATAGTCTAATAGTAATAATAGTCTTTCCTATACATTCTCTGAATTAGATTATAGTGCAAGTAAACTATTCCTCATTTTGCTGAGGACCCACTAGAGCCCCCTCAAGCACCTACGGGTGTCCCCGGACCCCAGTTTGACAACCCCTGGTCTCCAGAGAGGGGGATGGAATGAGACAAGGTAGAATAGATAGACAGATAGGTAGATGGATAGACAGATAAACATGACTAGTACTTTGTCTAACTCGTGTCTTCTGTGTCTGATTCTGTTCAGAATAGCTCTCAGTTGGCAAAGTGGGTCTCTTAATAGCTCCTCATATTGATCTAACCTCAGCTGACGCTCTAACTGATTGGAACAGTGGAATCCAACTTCAAGTGTTTCCACCACAACTACAGAAACAGATTTTTCACCTGTTTTTCAATCATGTAATCTACATTTCTTACCTGTTTTTCATTCATATACTCACACTAAAACACTTCATTAAATCATTCAAGTTTCATCCAATCCAATCTAACTTTACTTGTACAGGAATACTGCAAGATGAAAACTTTGCGTAAAAACTCAGCTTTTCAGGAATCAGAAAAGGCAGCCTTTTATTCTGAGGGACAAACGTGCCGTGGGGTTTTGACGTGTGTTCATGTGTCTGCCTGCGACTCCGGGCCTGCTGTCAGCCTCATGCTAATCAGTTAACACCCTGCCGTCCATACTGTCGGCCATCCACAAAGTGCTCGGGGGTTAACCTCTTTACCTGAAGGATTTACAGGCTCTCACTAAGCCATTTGGTCTTGGTATTGTTCCACCTCTAGTCTGACTGCTGCTTCACTTTCCAGCCAGAGATTTAGCAGTCACTTGTTTTTGTTTACGTGAAGCTGCAGTACGAGCCATATGTCAAGTTCTGCACTGACAATGACGGAGAACCTCATGTACCTCTAGTTAAAATTTTCATATAAATAAATGTCTAAACACCTGGTGTCTGGTAGCTCTTTCCTGGAAAAAAATCAGGAAATGATGCATTTTTTGTTTCAGGTTTTTTGTAGTAAATAGAAGAAGAACTGGGTAGTTAGCATGAGCAGTGATAGCCACCATGGCTGAACAGACAAAGAATAGAGCGACACCTACAGAAACTCAAACTGCATCAACAGAAAATCCAAGGAAAAAGACATCACAGCACTGGACACACTGTTTGATTGACAGGTGATCTCTGGGAGCAGTGCAAAAACACCACAGCAATGAGCGCTTAGCACCAAAGATGGAGACAAAATTGATTTTGAGGATTACCACTTCAAGCCATGAATTATACTGTTAGATCAAATATGGTATTTTTATGGCCCTGGGCTGTCTAAATCAATATTTATCAATGTGAACATTTCTTTCTTTTAACTTGAAACTGAAGAACTAAATGCCTAATTTGTGATGGGGAGTGGTCCAAAGGTCACCAGTTGGGAAAACTTGGTGGAAGGAAGTAAATGAGTAATCTCCTATTGCAAAAAAGAAAAAAAACAACATTTCACAAATAGCCTAGTTCAGGATGTTACATAAATGAAACTACACAAATGTTCCAAAATCTAAAATATATTTGTAGATGACAAATGTTGAACACTAGAAATACATTTTTGTCATATGAGCTGTATATATCTAGTTTTGGCCACACAAAATATATTTTGAATGTTGAAATGTATTTCTTTTGCCACATGGGATGCTGATGTGTGGATCCCTCACTCCCACCGCAACTTCATCTGAATAAGAATGTGTTCTTTGTCACTTTTACTGGTTAAATAAGGGTTAAAATGCAAAACCTGAAGCTGCTTCACAGACGCCAATTTTTTTTTCCTCTCGTTTCTCCTGTCCACTAATACATAACAGGAATAAAATTCAGTACTCCTGCCTTTTAAAACTCTCAACTGTTAGTCACACCGTCCAAACAGTGTCTGGTGGAGAACGCGAGCTCCATTAAGGGGCTGTATCACTGTCGTTCCAGTAACATTAAGGGTGTATTACAGCCCATTGAACAAGGGAGACAGATGATGGATAGCCCCGGGTTAATGGTGCGTAGAGGCCTCTATCGAAAGAGGGAGGGGGAGAGACAGAGAGAGATGTTGTTTGAACTTGGGTCATCATCATAGCGTTGCTCTGGGTTGCCAGCGAAAGTGCTGAGGGGGGCAGGTACACTTTAATGTTCTCCCTGTCTGAGGGAATGATAGCCGGGCAGACTCACCATTCCCCATGGTCCACAGGTCAGGGATGGAGAGAGAGAAAGTCAAAGAGAGAGAGAACGGAAGAGAAGCGAGAGTCCACCTTCCCCCTCTTCCTAAACGCTGACCGTGCACTCAGGAGACTTCATCCTCCCCCCTCTTCCATTTGTTGAGCCCTAACATCTCCTGCTTGCCCCCGCTCTTTGCTTTGCTTGAGACATTAGAAGGAGACCATTAGGACACTATTGATTATCTGGATTATTGGCCAGTAGCGCCCACCTCTGACCGTACGTTCACACAGGAAGTGAGACACAATTGTGCCTCGCTTGACTTGCATGAAATTGATCACTTTTGGTTGACATCTTTCTATAGTCCAGTCATTATGATCAGTGGTTTTGGTTGACATCTTCCTATAGTCCAGTCATTATGATCAGTGGTTTTGGTTGACATCTTCCTATAGTCCAGTCATTATGATCAGTGGTTTTGGTTGACATCTTGCTATTGTCCAGTCATTATGATCAGTGGTTTTGGTTGACATCTTTCTTGACTTTTATTACTTGAAACTTTTAGCTTGAAGCTAGAATCTAGCTTTTCTAAACTTTTTGGCACTGGTCACTTGTCATTTTTCTCGCTGTAAATACTAGGTGTCTACAGTCCTGTGTGAAGCTGATTGGCTTCCGCTTAATTCGTCAGGCGCATTTCTGTCTGAACTTGAACAATTTCAGCTGGAGCGCACGCCTTTTCACCTCAATTGGCGCTATCTACAGTGAAGTTGCATCCATCTTGCTCTGTTTGCCTCCTTCCAGCACTGACTTTGCATGCATTTGTGCTGCCTCTTTTTCTGTGTTTGCTCTGGATGTTGGACATGTAGCAGACATGTACCACATTTGCTGTGATGGATTTTTGAATCCTGCAAAGTCCACTCCGGACAGAAAATCCTTAAGGAAGCAGATAGGAAAACATAAAAAGCACATTGGAAAATCCATCCAGCATTAAAATTTCAAATTCACTCAATGCATTTTTATTGGAGTATTATTGGAGTTCAGTTCAGTAGTCCTAATGGGTATCCAATAGGATTTTACTTTTCTTAAACCCTGCAGAACCTGCCACTGCCAGGCCAAAGAGTCATCTGAATGAACATGACAATTTTCTTTCTTTGATGTTCTGCTTTAATTTTGGTCACTAACCAGGCAGAAGCATAGTTGGCTGCATCTCTGTAGCTTCTGCACAAGACCCCATTCAACTTTGAGCCAGTGAGAACAATGTAGCACCAGGCCAGAGTGAGAAATACTTGGGGCTTGCAGGAAAGAGCTAGAATCATCCCTGTTTATGTGTACGTTCATCTTGTCTTTGCTGTTTGAGGATAATGCTGACATTTGAATGTGTTTTCCTCCACAAATGGCCCATTGATTACAGATTAAGGGGCTACTGCAGCTCCTCCTGAGACAGAGTTAAAAGCTTTTCAATGGCATCCAAAGGGAGCCCTTCTGAAGCCACTTTTGCAGTTCAAAGCCTTGTAGCGAGTTGCTGTACAGCAACTTTAAAAGATCCAGTTGCTTCGTCCAGACAGTACATTTGTTGCCAAGCAACGTGAGCTAAAACAATGTTTATTGTCTGGAATTGTAGATGCTGCAAGTCAGTTAATTGCAAGTGAACATTGAAGTATGTAATGGAAACTATTGAAGGCTCAAGCTCAACTCCTACACATGAAACAATGCTGATTATTCTATAATGTCCAGCGTACTATGGCAGCCACTGTGAAGGAGATAACCATGATCCTCCCTAACCATTCTGACTCTATGACTGTAAGGTTGTCTGTCGTCCCAGAGCAGAGCAGCACCCAGTGACATAACACTGGACATATACAGTACACTTCGCTGCACACAGAAATGTCTCTGGTAGAATTGAGATGGCATGTTGTCACATAAGAGCCAAAATGGGCTGTGTGGATCTATTCAGTTTTGGTCTCCACATGACTAGACTACTAGTATTTTTTTGAGAAGCCCAGGGCAAAATTACATTTATCCAATTAGGAACCTGGACTCAAAAAGTTTCAGTCAAGAAGTTGAGAAACATCTTTTATTGGATTCAAAGTGCCTCTTACTCTGTGGTATGTAGCATTTTAGTATCAATAAATCATTAATACTTTCATGTTGAGACATTAGTATAATTGCTGAGAAGATCATCAGACTCTACAAGCCTCTACACTGCATTTTACATTGTGTGCCACCTGGTCGGATTTGGCGGGAAATCTGCTGGATTGCTTTATGGCACGAAACAGAAAGAGGGCGCTGTTCTTCCAGAGCAAACAGACCTAAAGCTTTCAGAGCGTCTGGAAACAGCAGATGGTGGAAAGAGAGAAAGGTTGATGGAAAAATCACTTCTAATATGTTTATCCTCTTCAGTAAAGAGAAAGAAAACCTTTCAGTGAAGAAGCAAAGATCCTCTTTGTGATAGGAAGCAACAGGGTTTATGGGAAGTGTGGTCTTAATTTGGAGAAACACCAGCAATAAAAACACTGGAGTGAGATAGAGATTGCCAATCGTCTCCACCATGGTCTCATTTGTTTGCGGTAATTATACCAAGATATTCCCCCTTTAAATGGCTAGCAGTGGGATATAGGAGTTGTTGGGTACCAATGGTGCTTGAACGTGCTTCCTGGGCTAGTAGACTGGTGGCAAGACTGGAATCTGTGTGTGTGTTTTTTAAAGTCCATTCCGTTCAGGGAGTGATTTAACTTTGTTTCATGATCAATTATTTTGCCCTGCAGCTCCTGGATCATAAAACATTCAGCGCATTCAAAAACAGCATCGATAAAATCCTCTGCAGATTAAAACCATGTTGTAGAGTTCACATTGCATCACCTTCTCATTCCCCGGACCAGCGAGAGCGCTCTGATGCACTTGAACTTACGAAACGGTTGCAAAATGTAAGGATCCCATAATGTCTAGGAATCCATTTCCACCATAGCACTTTCTCTGGTCAGGTGACGGGTCTCATGAGGGCCACATGATGCCAGAAGGGACCCCTCACCCCCTCTCTGATTTGCCCTGTGGATTTTACTCTCCGGCTAAGCTGCAATGCTGGAATTCCTTCTAACATTCACTTAAAAAGTTGATAATGAATTCCGACCTTAATCCTGAATTTAATCTCACTGGAGACTTTAACTAACCTCAGCAGCACTGCATTTCAGCTCTGATGTATTTTATTAGTGTGCCTTTAGAATGGACCAGTGTTCAATAGTGAACATTCACTAATGACACACCATGGCCAGAGGCAAGACTAGTATCGCTCCTCCTAATCTGTGATGTCAGACAAACATACCCCATACTGTTCTTGAATTCTTCCAGGGGGATGATAGAATCCCACTTGTTTCCAATGTAGTTGCGGCAACATGAAAGAAAAGAAAGGGACAGAGATTTAAAGGCAGAAGAGTCAGAAAGAGTGAGATGGAGAGGTGATGAGAGAGAGAGAGAGAGAGAGAGAGAGATGGTTAATCTCACGCTTAATCTCTGTCAAGGAGATAATGAACAAGAAGAACAAACTGACCATATAGTATTTTATCCCCTCTCTCGCACTCTCTCTCTCTCTCTATGTGTGTGTTTGTCTTCCTAGGTGACATGGAAGGGCAGCAGGATTCATGGGGGGGGGCATGCGGCAGTGTAACACCATGAATAGCACAGACTAGGACAGAGAGCAATGAAACAGAACAGAGTAGACTAGATCAGACCAGACCAGAACCAACCAGAATAGAAAAGAACAGAACAAACACGAACAGAGCGGAATAGAACAGAGTAATGTAACAAAATGTTGCATAACATAATAGAGCAGAATGTAATTTAACAGAACATAATGTAATATAATGTAATGTAATGTAACTTCACACAATGTAATAGAATAGAACATAATGCCACATAACAGACTAGACAAAAACACAAGTACAGGACAGCAGTTCAAATCAGGACAGGATTTGGTGCGATGATCGGCTTTATGGACGGGCTGAAGAGCATTGTAAAAATAAAAAGCAACAGTATTTCAACAGTGTTTTTGAATTTTGATTTCA
This sequence comes from Centroberyx affinis, assembly GCF_046629955.1. Lineage (NCBI taxonomy): Eukaryota > Metazoa > Chordata > Actinopteri > Beryciformes > Berycidae > Centroberyx > Centroberyx affinis. The sequence goes on along the minus strand of NW_027280672.1, from coordinate 43,031 downwards.
ATAGGGAAAATACAATCAGCTTCTCTGAAAATATGCCAGGTTTAGCCATCTGACAACAATAAATAACACACAGTGATATTACTGTAATCTGAAGAATTTAAGGCAGTTTGTAAAAATCAGGATTGTGCATCATACATTTAGTTTATCATGTCATGTACTCATTTTACGATAATGGAAATCTAATGTATACAATATTAGATTTTAACCATAATATATATTAGATTTAACCTCCCAGAGATGTTTGTGCTGTTGTTTCATGTATAAAGCATCCGTCACGGCTGTATGCCCATTAGCTTGTGCCTTAGAAATGCATTTGTTTGTTTTTGTCCTCAGATGGAAGCATGAAATATGACCAGTAGCTGAAACAAATGAACAAACTGGCCAAACGCTAATCAATTATTTAAAAACTCTTTCCATTTTTGTCACGGGTGTGTTTTTTTCTAATTTCAAGACGCCTACTAGGCGACGCAGCTAATTTTGCGACATTTCGAAAATTCGCTTCAAATCGGCCTGACCGTTGAATGGAAATATATATATAAAGAGAGAGAGAGACAGAGAGAGAGACTAGATTTAGGATTCGACTGCAGCTCCGGATCAGTTGATCGTCATGTGATCGATTGGAGGCCTGTCGCTCAGACGGACCGGCTGCTGAGGAAGCTACAGTCGGTTCTACTGGAAAACAGACAGACAGGTGCAGAGACACACAGTAAGGCAGACAGAAGGACAGACAGGCAATCAGGCAGTGACAGAGTGTATGGGAACTGCTAAGGCTAAGAATGAAGAGGCTGACACAGGTAGAGCTTTCATTTCCTCAAATATTTCATTGCCTTGTTGATGCTTACATTCCTTGTTTCATTCATTCTCTCTCTGTGTTGCCGCATTCTTTCTTTGGCCTTGTTCCACTGTGCCAAGACAACATTTCACCCAACTCTACTAAACCTAGCTTCTCTCAAAAGTTTAGCACATGAGTACAGAGTTGAAAAATAAAGCGAGTGGCAACCGTGGCAGTCAGTGTCCAGTCTGACAGAGTTTACAGATATCAATGGAATGGAAGCGAGAGGTAACTGTTTGAAAACTGTTTGAACTTCAATACCCAGAAGTCTTGTAAGGTGACTTCAGTAAAGAGAAGAGACGTGAGAGGAAAAGATCTAACGTTGGTTGAGTCCCGCTTTCTCTGGACGGAGTGCTCGCTCACTGCTAGTTATGAGACAGTTTAGATTTCACTCCAAAGTTTGTCACTTTCTGCGGGCAGAGAAGTGACCACACCAGAATTTCATTTATTGGGCAAATAGGGCAAATCTACAGCGACTCAATTAGCGGGGACGGGACGTTCTTCTCTGCTGCAGCCACGCTTTGTGATTAAACTGATAAGACAGATGCATTTCATCAGAATCTTGCCTAGCACTGCTCTAAGTGTAGCACTTTGGTGGGGTTGGACGGACAGCACATAGATCCCTGCTAAGCGAAATACATCGGCACAGCATTGTGACAATATAACCAGACGACTAAAGATTCGTAGCTGTGCAATCACTGATATTGTGTTTGGTAGCATCAGTTCTGCTGGTGATAAAATTTGGCACTTCTATTAAATCCTCAGTCAATCAATTTCAGCCTGAAAAATAGTCTTTTAGTTTGGTCTCGGGTTTAGGATTAAAATTAGAATTAGAGTACAGTCTAAGGTTAGCGTTGGGGAATGAATGTAGTCAATGGAGGCCCTCACAAGTATAGGAATACAAACATGTTGTTTGTGTTTCCTGCTCACACAAATTGTATGAGAGGAAAGCCATTAGGCAGCAGAGTCTCTACAGGACTAACATTAGGGAAGAGAGAGAAGTAGTGCCTCATTAGCGGCAGGAGCGAGAGAGAGAGAGAATGAAAAGTTGAAAGGAATAAATACAGTGGAGGAGGATAGTGTCAAATGCACTTCGGTAGTTTTCTCAGAGCTCCTGGGAGACTAGACAGTGTTATATTACAGCAGCGTGTCTGGAGATGAAAGGACTACCGGAGTGAGATTTTGGCTTGAGGTAGAAGACATTACACTATACCAACACAGACTAATGGCACTTTCAGATACACTTTCAGATACTGTTTTTACTATACCTTAAAAAGGTATAGTAAAAACAGTATAGGCTCACATGATCTAACCCCGCGACCAATCTCGCCAAGTTTATTGGCATTTTACGTTTTACATTTCAAAACGTCTAAAACCACTTGTGAACTGATTTGCAATGAAACTCACCCATTCAAGACAGATCATGCCAAGAATATGTCACTGGTGCCCTTTACACCCAGCATTAATATGAGTCTTGTATCCGGATTGTGTCTACATCTGATGTAGCTGGTTTCCAATCCAATTTCTCTTTCCCTCACTTCCTTGCACAATATTTATGACAGTAAACACCCGATCTCTCTTGTTCCCCATCCTTCAGTATCCTGACAATCCATTTCTGGTAGCATGTTACTGTCCGAGCAGCCTGCTGCCTGTTTGTTTTGCTTGAGCTTCCTGGTTGGATCCGCACACATCTATATATCTATAGATCTAGAGTTACAGTTATAGTTACATCTACAGTTCTGCATGTGGATTGGAGGCACATTGCATTTCCACTTGTGGTTAAGCGCTATCCATAACATTTATTGCATTATGTCTTCACTGAGTATTCATGTACTGAGCAAATGTGATCAAATCTTGTCATTGTAATCTGATACATCATAATTTTCATGAAAATATCCAGCTTTTGTAGTTTGCTGCCACTAGTGAGGATCCAATGCCTTTTGAAAGGCAGTGGTAGAGTTATTTAAAGCCAACTGAGTGTCCACAGATCAATGCAGGCAGTTAGTCTGACCTGGGGGCACATGCACACACACACACACACACACACACACACACACACACACACACACACACACACGTTTGACTGAGGAGTGAGCTGAGTGGCAGTCACTCTGTTACAGTTGCTGTCAAATCTTTCTTCACTGCTTACTGAGTTGGAAAAAAAAAAAAAAATCATTTCCCAATCTATTTTGTGATGACATAGGTAAATGAACTACTTATGCATTACTCAGGTAAATTTGGAATTGATTTGATTCAGTGTGTGTGTGTGTGAGCTGACGTGACTGAAACTAGAGTGTTTTTTCCTGGTCGTAAAAAACAACCCCTGAAGCATGAACATTTTTCACAAGCTGAAATCCAAATTATTATTGCGTATGAGAAGTTGTTCCTTAGACGCTAGTTTTCAAGAGGCGATCCAAAGATAATATGTGCTGTGTGTCTTGGGTGCATTGCTTTCCAAGGAGGAACTGATTAATGTTTTATCATAGTGAGTCTGGGAAATCTACTTCTACTAACCGGTTGTCTAGTACAGTGGGGGAAGTGAGAGAGAGAAGAGAGAGAAGAGAGAGAGAGAGAGAGAGAGAGAGAGAGAGGCGCTACTACTTGGGAATTCAGGGGTTTGGTGATTGGAGGTGGATTTCTCCAGCTTCCTGAATTCTGACATCACCAACAAGTCTTTCTGATGGTTATTCCCATATGACCTGAATGCATTACTAGTCACAGAGGGATCATGTGACCAACAGCACTCTCTTCCAGTCTGTCTGTCTGTCTCTCTCTCTCTCTCTCTCTCTCTCTCTCTCTCAGAACACACACAGTGTATGAACAGTCAGTAAACTTATGCCCTTGACATCCCAAGAATGACTCCACTTATCCAGAGGAAATCCACAACAATGGCCTTCTATACGGTGCTAAGAAAAGCACAGTGGTTGACATTTTAGAAGCACAAGCACCCCCCCCTCCCTCCCTCCCTTTACTAATGACACAATTCCTCTGAGGGGTTAACATTGGGACTTCTGCGATGGCTGTACATTGCTGCAGAGGCTGAGCGTGAGGTTTTGATTCGTCACTTCCGGTGTGGAAGAAGATTTCCCACCAGTGTCCACCGGAATTTAATTTGGGAAAATAGGGCAAATTTACAGTGTCGCAGTTAGTGGGGATGGGACTGACTCTCTCCTCTCCTCTCCTCTCCTCTAGTCTTTTCTAGTCTCCTCTCCTCTCCTCTTCTCCTCTCTCAACTCCTCTCCTCTCCTCTCCTTTTCGCCTCTCCTCGCCTCTCCTCTCCTCTTTTCTAGTCTCCTCTCCTCTCCTCTCCTCTCCTCTCCTCTCCTCTAGTCTTTTCCAGTCTACTCTCCTCTCAACTCCTCTCCTCTCCTCTCCTTTTCGCCTCTCCTCGCCTCTCCTCTCCTCTTTTCTAGTCTCCTCTCCTCTCCTCTCCTCTCCTCTAGTCTTTTCCAGTCTACTCTCCTCTCAACTCCTCTCCTCTCCTCTCCTCTCCTCTAGTCTTTTCTAGTCTCCTCTTGTCTTTTCTAGTCTCCTCTCCTCTCCTCCTCTCTCAACTCCTCTCCTCTCCTCTTTTCTTGTCTCCTCTCCTCTCCTCTCCTCTCTTTCTCGCCTCTCCTCTCCTTTCCTCTCCTCTCCTCTCCTCTCAACTCCTCTCCTCTCCTCTAGTCTTTTCTAGTCTCCTCTCCTCCTCTCTCAACTCCTCTCCTCTCCTTCTCGCCTCTCCTCTCCTCTTTTCTAGTCTCCTCTCCTCTCCTCTCCTCTAGTCTTTTCCAGTCTCCTCTCCTCTCCTCTCCTCTAGTCTTTTCTAGTCTCCTCTCCTCTCCTCTTCTCTCAACTCCTCTCCTCTCCTCTCCTCTTTTCTAGTCTCCTCTCCTCTCCTCTTTCTCTCCTCTCCTCTCGTCCTACTTCTCTCCATGTTGTAGAAGTAGTTTATCAGGGAGGGAAAACAGTGATTCAGCAGGAAGGGTTGGCCTTATGGGAGCGGTGTGAGTGTGTTTATGTGCGTGTGCACTAAGATAACATTACCTCTGAAACAACATAATAGCTTTATGTATGCATGTATATATTTATGTATCTATGTATCTGTCTGAGTCAGATAACATAAAACTTAAATGATCCCTGTGGAGAAATCAAGCCGTCGTAGCAGTTAAATAGTAAAGATAGGATACAGCAAAGACAAATTGAGTGTAAACATTAGAATATGAACAAGAAATTAGCAAATTGATTTTGAATAAACATACGCAGCTGACGATTTCATTTCAAAGCATTAAGTGGGTGTATGAATTGAAAGGGGGGAATGGAAAAAGGGAAAAAGTGTGGATGACAGATTTATTATTAGAACACCTATCTACGCAATACACCCTCTTCTTCCTCCCTCACTCTCAAACACACACACACACACACACACACACACACACACACACACACACACACAGAGAGAACAGTGCTCTGCTGACCCACATAGGTAATGGAACCAGGTGAACGTTCTATTTCAGTTCCTCTATGTTTCATCTGGGTGACGGCTGATCTCCAGTGGGTCCGCTGCACCGCTGCTTACCTCCGAACCTTAAGTTTCACCTCAAACAAAGCTCCTCTTGGCTGCGACGGTCCCTCTGTGTGCTGAGTCAATCAGTCCGGAGCAGGGCTGCGTTATGAAATGAAACTGCATAATGGGTTTATGTATGTATATCTGTCTCGCAAGCACGCGGTCTGAGGGAGAAAACATTTTGGAGCAGGGGTTTTTTATGCAAGTGCAGCGACTTTTGCAGGTGAATATTGCTGACTCGCGTTAAGGTGGGGCACCACTTGGAAATGGCGATTTTGGCCTTATTGTTCAGTTTTGAGCTATTGTAGTGTTTTGCTTCTATAACTAAATATACAAATCAATCATCAAAAACAGCAATAAATAGTTAATTTATGTCCAGTGCGCAAAATAAGCTGAATAAAAAAACTTTTGCTTCAGCCATTTCCATTAAATGACATATTCCCTTTTTTTTTTTACCAACTTTGACTTGCTGCATCTTAACAAAATGTACTTTTTTTTTTTAATTGATTTTGTCATTTCTAATTTATGGAGCATTTTATATGAAATTTTTTTTATATTTTTGTTGTATACATAACATGTTGTAAATGACTCAGCACTAAGATTTTTACGAATCCCTCTGTATATTTAATTATTTAGCTATTTAATTATACATCAAAATGAAACATGCACTCTGACTTTATCCACTGAAAAAGTGATCTGTCTCATATGCATATTTTGTTCTGAAATATCAATAATATTAATACCATAAACACCATAATTTCACCATCTGGAAAAGCCGTAGTTCACCTAGTTGATCGCTACATATGAGAACATGACCAGCCCACAAGCACCTGTGGTCATGTCATTTTCATTTATTAGTCCCAATAATCACACATAAAATTCAAATTATATCCTTTACAAATAAATTGGTAACCCATCTCCCTTTTAAACAATAGATTCTAGTAGAAAAGTGAAATGATAAACTCTCCACCTCCCCCCCTTAAGCATTTAAATGGGTATGATCCAGGTGTGTAGGAATGCAGCGTGTGTGTGTGTGTGTGTGTGGCATTCCATAGTGAGGGTTGGGTCGACTGCCTGTCACTTTGAGCAACGCCCATGCTCATTAGTCAGAGAGAGGAGAGTCAATGGAAGCTCAGGAGGGTCAAATCCTTATATAGCACAGAGTTGCTGATTGAGACTTTTTACTCAGGTTGTATTGGACGGATATTGCTGCTGCTTTTCACTGCATTCATTTGCTGGACTTACTTCAGTAGTAGTTTTAGTAGTAGTAATAATAGTAGCAGTAGCAGTAGTGTAGTAGCAGTAACAGTAGTAGTAGCAGTAGTAGTAGTAGTAATCGTAGCAGATTATCACATAAGAAACACACACACACACACACATACACGTCAACATGGAGCAAAACCCCTCTCTGTCAATCTCTCTCTATCTCTGTCTGTCTTTTTGTCTGTCTTCCTCGTCTGCACCCATGCATTTTCTCTTTATCTCCTGACATTTCCCTCTCTCTCTCTCTCTTCGCCTCTCTCTCTCTCTCTCTCTCTCTCTCTACCTCTTTCACAGTCATTCTTCCTCTATTTTTTCCCCTTTCTGCCTTTTTTTCCTCTGTATCTCCCTTTCCCTTTTTCCCTCACCTTTCCAGATAAGGGGGTGCTTGTAAGGACATGCAGGTAGACAAGAGTTTAGATAATATCAGTCGGTCTCTCTCTCTCTTTCTCTCTCTCTCGCTCTCTCTCTCTCTCTCTCTCTCTCACATAGGCTACCAGCACAAATGCTGAATTGTAAAGTCTACTGACTCTGATTAAAACCAGAAGCGCTCTCATGTGATCGGGGCCCATCAGTGTGTGTGTGTGTGTGTGTGTGTGTGTGTGTGTGGAGAGATGGTTGGTCACATTTTTAAAACGTGACCAGGCAGCGAGAACTAGATGGGTCAGATCACTAAATCCCCCAGAGGCATCCAGACACACACACACACACACACACACACACACACACACACACACACACACACACACACACACACACACACACACACACAGGCTTGGCTTTAACTGATTAGTTTTATGTCCTCTCATCTCTCTGTGTTAATACCACAGTGGCTTGCTGTTTTTCCTCCTTACAAACACACACACACACACGCACACACACACACACACACACACACTACTGTAGCACAATCACAGATTTGTGTTTAACACAAGTGAGTCATCTCTCTTCTCTCTGGAGTTCAATTAGCTTTGGCAACAAAAGGACTGTTTTCCTGCAGTTTTCATGTTTTGGGAGTTTTATAGAAGTAGCCATCAGTGTTACATTAGTTGCATTAGCTAGTGGTTTTCAACCCTGTAGTGGAAACCAGACAGTTCTCCACTTTAGAAAAACAACATTAACAAACCAGGATGGAAGTGATCCGACTTTGTTACGGAAAGTCATGGAATTTTGTTTGCTGTAAAACATGAACATAGACATATCTCTCAGAAATTGAATGTGTTTTAAGTGTTAAAGAAGTGGATCAGGAGCAACCAAAGTCTAAAGAAACCTTCAGTTACCAGATTCAAACAAGTTTGAACGCGCGGAGACTTCCAAGTCGCTGCTCTTACCCGTCAAGTTGTCACGTTAGTCCCATAACATGAAACTTCCAATAGTGAAAAACAAGAGTAATGTCAATCATAGTCAACAAATATCCCATATGGTTTTGCCTTGATTACCATGTATTTTTGAGGAATGAGTTAGTAGGGAAATGACTGTGACTAAGCGTAACTAGTGAAATGATTGTTCGACTGAAATGAGTTGAAACTGGATATAAATTGAAATTGTATTCAAAGAAAACTGCACTTTTGATGTTTGAAGGTTGATGGTCAATGGTTGAAGGTTTACCTCTTGATGTAATGTTGATGTGTTGCTCTCCTGACTGACTGTGGGTGATGCAAGAAGCTCCAACTGCACCTATGTACATAGTGATCTGCAGCTACAAACTGTTGTTGAACAAGAACAATAAGAAAATCATGTATTTGTCTTATGCATTGCCTTTCATATATTATATAGCCAGTTTGATAGCTGTCACTACATCCCTCCATTTGTTTATCCGTCCGGCCCTGCTTGCAAAAACATTCTCCACCTAATCTCAAGTGCCACAGCCTACACACACACACACACACACACACACACACACACACACACCGTATGTCTGTATTTAAAGCCTAGTGAATAAGGGAAGTGGACAAGATTTCTCTTATCTCCTCGGTTCAGTGGTGGCGGCGGGAGAGAGATAACACACACACACACACACACACACACACACACACACATTCAGTTGCACATACCCAAACGCCCAGTGTGTGCGCATGTGTTTGAGTGTGTTTGAGCACGCGACACTGATATATAGCATTCAAGCACTGCCTGTAGGTGTGTGTGTGTGTGTGTGTGTGTAGGTGTGTGTCCATCAGCCCTATCACAGAGAGCAGGTTGACAGCCATAGCTTTTGTGGAGACACGTTTACAGCGCAGCCTGTTGGTGAGGCAGATAAAATACCTCGTGACTGGTCATCAGTCGGAACAACAGCAACCTTTAATGCCGCAGACAAACAGCAGTAATTGGTGTGTGTTGCACCGATTCCCCCTTTCCTGCCTGTGATCCGGTCCTGGAAATGTTATCTTTACTTGCCAGGCCACACACGCCGCTAAATACAGTAAGAGGGAGACTGAATAGCATTTCGCTAGTTGTTGGGTCATTTTTCTGGAGTGTGTAAGTCTCTAACAGCAAGTTAGTGAACATCTAAGGCTGTTAAATATCGGGAACATCAGATTACAAACTAAACCAAAAGCACTCATATATGCAGTAAGGACTCACTGCAAAAAATACCCATCTTAACAAGTCATTTGCTCTGTTGTTGAGTGAAAATCATATTTCAATGATTTTCTTGAATCATTTTCTGGAGTGATTCTCCTTATTCTGCAGTGTTCAATGATTCTTAACTTCTTGAAACAGGTGAAATTGCACTGGAAATATCCCACCAGCCGAATTTGTACTTTAAAAAAATAAGAATAATGGTACTGGGTTTGGAGGGCATCATCCATATATTGTTGTTCTGTCTGCTTTCCCTCTGTCATGGTGTGTTGGTCTGTGTCAAGTCATGTGTCCGGGTGATAATGGCCGTGTCTGGAGGTGCAGTATCTGTGTCCGACTGGCTGTGGAAAATGAATTTCCTCCTTGAGGGCAAATAAAGCTCTAATGTAATCTAATCTAATCTTAATGGACAGTTTATGTCTTCGCTCTGCTCTGCACTTCATTGACCAGAATGGCATCAGCGTTGTTGGGAACACTGGGAGAAATATCTTCAGTGACTGTAAGCCATTCCAAATTGTTGATATTCAGTCCTTTTCCTCTCTTCCTTTCCTCCATTCTTTCCATCTATCCGTCTTCGCTCCATCTTCCTCTCTCTATCTCTGCGGGGTGGATGGGGTGGGGGCGGGGGGGGGGGGGGTGTAGGCTGTTTCAGGAAGTGTGTGTCTTCTCTGTGAGTGGGTGGGTCCAGCCCTTCCTGTTTACAATACGGTCCTGCGTTCCTGTCCACACAGTGGGGCTGCAGTTCCGGGCCCTTATGCTGCGTTCAGGTCACGTGGGAAAAACAACAACTCTGATTGACTTGACGGTTAAAAGCGCTGACTTGGGAGTGTTTGCATGTTTGAACCCGACTGAAGTAGTCAATAACAACAATTCTGTAGAATTGTTATTGACGTTTTCTCTGTAAATGACATCATGGCAGAGGCGAGTTGAAATCCTGCTTGATTCCCGTAATTGCCAATTCCCAATTCCCAATGCATTATCAATAGAGTGTTTTCTACACATCAGTCATCGATTACAGCAAACAGGCACACAATAAGACATACACAAGTTTAGTTGACAGAACATTCATGACTTAGGAAACCCAGCTGTTATCTGTAAAAGGGTATTATGTATTTTAAAATAGCATTCTGGTGGCACAGTGTTGGTTTCACTTCTTTAAAACACACACACACACACAGACACACAAGTGAGGACCTTCATCGACTACATTCATTCCCTAAACCTAAACCTAATTCTAATCTTAACCCTAAACCGAAGTTCTTATCCTAAAATAACCTCTTGAAAAAGTAAAGACCGGCAAAATGTCCTCACTTCTTTCTATCCTTGTGAGGACATAGAAATAGAAGAACACACACACACACACACACACAGGTGAAGAGAAGAATAGGAGAAGTGGGGCTTGACTGCTGGTCTAAATATATCCTCTGGACTAGTGACTACAGAAGTAACATGGTGTGTGTGTGTGTGTGTGTGTGTGTGTGTGTGTGTGTGTGCTTACTCATACATGTTTGATGCTGTGTGGCTGCGCCTGCTCGTGTGTGATCTCCGAAAGGCTCCCCGCGCTTTCTAAGGAAAGTGGTTGTGGACGGTGGGAGTGGAACCCGACAGAAACAAAGCTCTCTCCATCCCTCTCTCCCGACCACAAATGTTTCCCTTCCAACTATAAATACACCCCCCCCCGAAACCCGCCGCGTCCTGAAACACGAAACGCCTCGAAAAGTGATTAGCGCGCTCCAGAATAGCCACGCACGGTCTCCGGTTACGTCCGAACGGTAAAGGCCCGGGGCGATCGGCGGGAGTTTTATTTTATAAGCGGGGCTTTTATTTTGTAAAGAGGCGGTTTTATTGGATTAGACGCAGACAGGCTTTCATGTAAAAAGCCCCCGAATCCGGACGAAAGCTAAGACGGAATCGATAAGAGGGCAATCGTCGGCTTAGAGGCCGCCCAGGTTGCGGTGTAGGTAGACAGATGGAGGGATGGAGGGGAAAGAGGTGAGAAAAATGATAAAGAGCTCCATTACTGATAAAATGGAGGAGATGGCATTGGGTGGGGAGGCCCATTGGCTCTGAATGGACAGAGTGGGCACTGATCAGTGCTGATTAAAGTCATAATTTGTGAAGTTTTCATATAAATAAATCTCTAAGCACAATACTGATTCAGCCTATACCCAGGATAGGTTGCTGATTACTGTCACTTCTTGTTAGCATGTGTGTGTGTGTGTGTGTGAGAGAGAGAGAGAGAGAGAGAGAGAGAGAGAGAGAGAGTATAAACAGTGAGTTTTTCATGATGAGTTAATTCCCTATAGCACCCCATACTTATTTGTACCCATACTGTTTCTTCAGTTTTGCCTCTTTTCCTGTGATTGACAGCTGTCATTGACACATTTCATGATTTCATTTCATGACCAAAGAATTGAAGTAATAATCCAAGACTTTTTGACGTTTTCTCATGCTTGTGTTTGCAACATTATTGTTTAATTGAACTGCACTTGTAGTGCAATAACCCTACAAGGACCCACAATTAAACTTTCAGTGGTAATATTTGTATTTCTTTATATTTGCCCCTGCAATGATCACTTCATCACACAAGTTATGAACACAGAATTGACTTTAAAGCTCATCAAAGTCATAATTGGCGACATTTTCATATAAATAAATGTCCGTTTTGCTTCTCTCTATTAGTGATTGATATAATGCAGGAGTGATTTAACATGAAAGCTTTTCCATTTGCTGCTCTAAACACCCGGGATCTGGTAGGTCTTTCCTGGGAAAAATCCTGAGACACACAGAAAGTGATGCGTTTTATGTGTTTTTTATAAGTGTGTGTTTGTGTGTGTGTGTGTGTGTGTGTATGTGTGTGTGTGTGTAGTCAGCGAAGAGTTGCAATAGAGACAGTGGCCGCTTTCAATCTGAAATGCTTCAAATATAATTTCTGAATTGGATTATGCGGCCCGTACTTCCCAGCATTCACAATGTGACAACACCAAGCCAAGATGTGTGTGTGTGTGTGTGTGTGTTTGTGGCTCTATTCCATACACAACTAACAGGAAATGTGTTTGGTGAAGCAGAAGGAGCAGGCAGGTGGGAACAGGGAGAGAGAGAGAGAGAGAGAGAGAGAGAGAGAGAGGATTGTGGGAGAGAAGTGGAGGAAGAGTGAAGCTGTGTGGGCGACGGAGTTGGCAAGCAGTGTGTGATAAACCATCGATGCTATCTAGTGTGAACCTCCTCCTCCTCCTCCTCTCTCCTCTTATGGGAGAGTGAGTAATAGGATTAGACCAACACATCAATGTATTGGGCCAATATTGTCCCTTTATTAAATATCAGATCTGGTCCAGTCAGTGTGGTTCACCTCTGATATGATGGATATGATTGTAGATATGATGATGATATTGTAGAATTGATCACTACTACACTGGTTGTCTATGGGAAGACCTTAACCTTAACTGATTCTAATGAGGCATTTTGATCAGGTTCTACACAAGTATTAAGAACATGTTTGATCTAAATGAAAGAAAGAAAGAAAGAACAAAAGAAGGAAAAGTGCAGTCTTGTATCCCAGTTATCTGCAGCCTGCATGTTGTAACAGGACAGAGAATCTACTGCTTAGGGGGAAAAGACGGATTTCTGCATGTTTCATATGTAATTTCATAGTTTCATCATATGTCTTCCTTTCCATTGCTTTCCTTCTCTTCTCTTTCCTTTCCTTTCCTTTCCCCTCATCTCCTCTCCCATAGATAATTGGAGGATACAGAGTATAAATAGCCTTCCACCTCAGACGAGGTAACCTGAGAGCAGGAGAAACACAGTGACTTAACCGATCGCTTTGTGCGTGTGTGTGTGTGTGTGTGTTTGAGTGAGAGAGAGAGAGAGATAGAGAGAGAGACATAGACAGAGAGAGACGGGGCTGGAAACTGGGCCATGCTGCCCTGACACCCAATCCCATTCACCCGCCATGGATTACTGTCACCTCTTGTTAGTGTGTGTGTGAGTGTGTGTGTGTGTAGACAGCGACTATTTCATGATAAATGAAATCCCTGGCATCACATACATATCCTTACCACTGCTTCTTGTGTCTTCAGTTTTACTTCTGTCACTGTGATTGACAGCTGTCATTGGACACACCTAGAAAATGTTTGGTAGCTGTTTCCTGGGAAAAATCCTCTGGTTCACAGGAAGTGATGCGTTCTAGGTTCCCGGTTCGTTTGGAATAAACAGAAGAAGAACTAAAGAGTAGAATAGGATAGAAAAGAGAGATGGAGAAAGAGGCAGAGGAGAGTACTAGAGAGCGAGAGAGGATTAGGTGTCCAGCTGTCTCGCCCAGGCCTTCCCTTCCCTCTGGTCACCACAGTTCAAGTGGACCAGGTGCTTAAAGATGGCCGCCGCCCGCTATCCCATAAACACCGTCCCCACAGTGTTCAAATACTTCCCGACTGAATGTTGTCAGGCGGTAAGCAGAGATTTGGCTGCTTACTGCTGCCGAGCACCAAACTTTACAGCCAGGTCGTAAAAAACTGAATTGCTGAAGGGTTAAAAACGACTTGTTCAGACAGGATGTTGTGAGCTCGTCCCACACTGCTAAAAACGTCCATGTCAACAAGTCACTTAGTCTCATAGGTTGATGGAAAAATCACTTCCAACCTGTTTATCCTCTTCAGTAAACACAAAGAGAAAATCTTTGGCCAGAGAAGCAAAAGGAAGCAACGGGGTTTATGGGAAACGTAGTCTTAACGTGGAGAAACACTAGCACTAACAATACCACTGGTGTGAGATAGAGGCGACCAATCGTCTCCACCATGTTTTCATTTGTTTACAGTAATTATACCAAGGCATCACAATTCATTTGACAATGATATATTGATGTTCAAAAATGCTACACACACTTGAAACAAGGCTAGTCTTCCACCCTGTAGACATGAAAGAGAGATGAATGAGAGGAAGAACAGAGAGAGAACAAGAGAGAGGGGGAGAGATAGAGGAGTATCGATAGTGGGAGTTTTCATTCACCAAGCACTCAGGTGTCTTATCTGTGTGTGTGTGTGTGTGTGTGTGTGTGTGTGTGTGTATTCTGCATTCCAGTCTGAGTCACATGCAGGCCCGTGTATCCGTGGCAACAAAAGCTCTCATTCACAGTGGAGAAGTTACTCACACACTCTAGCCCACGCTAAATGTCTGGGAATCTGTGTGTGTGTGTGTGTGTGTGTGTGTATGACACAGTGGTCTGTTATAGTTTAGGACTGTAGTGACAAGGTGTGTATGACTGAAGATGAGTGTATTGATAAGGTGTGTGTGTGAGTGTAATTACGGATTTTAATTGATTGTTATTTTTATCTATTTTCATTTATTTTGATTGTAGCACTTTTGTACTATTTATATTACTTTTTATTGTATTGAATATATTTGTTTTATTTCAATTTATTTCTTTTCTGAAAGGCTTCAAAATATAGGATTTTTTTTTACAATGAAATCTTGCCAAATTTTGGAGTCAAATGAGAAGGAATGCAAGGAAAATGAAAAATGAAGTAATATTTTCAGCAGTTGATGGACATTTTTGTATTAAGAAAAGCAATTCAGCATGGTTTAATTGTATTTAACAGGGGGAATCAAACCCATAACCCAACCGTATATCACCTACAAATCTGATTTTACAATGAAAATTGACACGCACGCACACACACATACACATATACGCCTACACACACACACTCAACCTGTTTCTACCCTTGCAGTGTGTTGGTGAGGAGAACTGGGTGGACAGCAGGACGATTTACATCGGACACAAGGAGCCTCCTCCTGGAGCCGAGGCCTACATACCCCAGAGATACCCCGACAACAGAATAGTCTCCTCCAAGGTCAGTCAAAATACACACACACACACACACACACTCAAAGAACCAAATACACTGATATGTCAGAACCTCAAAACTGGGTTACACAGTTCACTACAGCACTCAGAAGCCTGAATTAGATTTATTTTGCCTAATAAAGAGGAAATAAGAAGAAATGAGGAAATACCAAGTCAGTTCTACCTCAATTTGTCCCCTAAACCATGGAAATATTGCACATAATCATGTGTCATAATACTTTCAGAGTGAATCAGCCAAAAATCACATTTATTTTTATGAGTGTAAACATAGTTACATGGCTTCTATATAGTAAATAGCATTAATCCTGTATCCGTCCTGCATTTGGCACATGTATTAAAATCACTTTTCACTTCAGAAATCGCTGCATTTTTCATCATTTTTGTTTCCTGTGTTGGTTTTTGTATGGTATGCAATGCATTTTCCTTCTCTATGCTTTTCTGTATATCCATGCACCTGTAAAACAATGGTTTTTATTTTCCTATTGGTGACAGTGCAGCCCTGTCTGCCCCTGACTTTAAACCTGACCATGACTCTCACATATTTCACATATTTCTCTCATATTTCCAGTATACGTTTTGGAACTTCATCCCTAAGAATCTGTTCGAGCAGTTCAGGAGAGTTGCCAACTTCTACTTCCTCATCATATTCCTAGTCCAGGTAAGAAGCCTTTTTCTCTTTATTCATTCATATATTTCTATGAATATGTTTGCTGTAATGGTCAGTTGCATCCTGTTTGGTACGACAGCATTAGAGGTCATATATCACTAATAATGATAATGCTGTCTCATTATGTCTTGACAATGTTTTTCTGCCGTTTATCCCTCTCTCTCTCTCTCTCTCTCTCTCCCTCTCTCTCTCTCCCTCTCTCTCCAGCTGATCATTGACACTCCCACCAGTCCTATCACCAGTGGACTGCCTCTCTTCTTCGTCATCACAGTCACCGCCATTAAACAGGTGAGACCGAAATCTTCAGATGATAATTAACTTCAATTCAATTCAGTACGCTCCATCACCTCCCTTGTTTTACTTTTATCACTTTCTCTTGCATCCCCACCCTCTCTCTCTCTCTCTCTCTCTCTCTCTCTCTCTCTCTCTCTCTCAGGGCTATGAGGACTGGCTGAGACACAAAGCAGACAACGCTGTCAACCAGTGTCCGGTCCACGTGGTGCAGCATGGGAAGGTGGTCCGCAAACAGAGCCGCAAGCTCAGGGTACGTGTGTGTGTGTGTGTGCACGTGTGTGTGTGTGTGTGTGTGTGTGTGTGACGACATAAATATCATAAATCTCACTCCATACAGATTGAATAGAGCTTTGGCATATGTGTTTGTTGGCTCATGCTTAGAGATTTTACTGCTACTAAACTGTGTGTGTGTGTGTGTGTGTGTGTGTGTGTGTGTGTCCATCTAAGCAATTTAGGTCTCAGCATCTGTTGCATAACTTTCAGAGAGCTAGAGATAACAGTAGAGTCACCGGTATAAACAGACAACACAATATTCCAGATTTTGAAAGTATGAAGAATGATAAGATGTAGTAACAATAAGATGCTGAGTGTGCGTTTCATTACAGTGAAACTCCACACCATGTGATCCCTGAGATATGAGATGGTTTGGTCTAGATTTGTGAAAATGGACTCTACTAAAGCTAGACGCAACAGAGCATGGAACAGCATCTACAGAGGAACATGACAACGACTTACTCACTCTTCTTCCGTCTCTCCATCCCTTCATCTCTCTCTCTGTCTCTCTCTCAGGTCGGAGATGTTGTTTTGGTGAAAGAAAACGAGACGTTTCCCTGCGACCTCATCCTGCTTTCCTCGTCCCGGGACGACGGGACCTGCTTCGTTACTACAGCCAGTCTGGACGGAGAGAGCAGCCACAAGGTGTGTGTGTGTGTGTGTGTGTGTGTGTGTGTGTGTGTGTGTGACACTTAGATTGGTGAACGGCATTTTCTAGATTGGTGGATGGAAATGCCTACTGTATATGGGTGGAACGTATTGGAGCTGTTTTGAAACATCAGCTAATTCTCTAACTCTCTCTATCCCTCTCTCTTTCCCTTGTTCCTTCCCCTGTCTCTATTTGTTCCTTTTTGTATCCCTCCGTCCATCCCTCCCTCCCCCTCTCTACATCCTGTGTCTCTCGATCATCATCTCACCACCTTTCCTTCCCTCCTTCTTTCCTCATCCATCCATCTTCTCCGTTCCTCCCTCCTTCCTTGTCGGCCCTCCTCTCCCTATTCATACTCCCTCTTCATCTCTGTTCTGTCCTGCTTTGTCCCCTCCCTCTCTCCTCCCTTCCTCTGCAGACATACTATGCAGTTCAGGAGACCAAGGCCTATAACACAGAGGAGGAGGTGGACTCCATCCACGCCACTATAGAATGTGAACAACCACAGCCTGACCTGTACAAGTCAGTACAACACACACACACACACACTTGAAATACACTCACTTGCCAAAGAACAGTCTGAAACTTGTCTCACATCCCACTTCTCTCCTCTTTCTCCCTTCCTCCTACAGATTTGTGGGTCGCATCAACATCTACATGGACAATGATCCAGTGGCCAGGTAACTAGTCCAGGGAACCACTTACATATTACAGTAGTGTTATTACTTCCCCCAGTAACAAACAGTGTAATTTCAGTGCAATTTCAGTGATATCAAATTGAAATTCCATTGGTTTTCTTGTGTTTAGTCATTGTTTTCTCATGCTGAAATAGTTTAGTTGAGAAATGGTAGAAAAGTTGACTGTCTGGGTGGAAATATTCCTATTACTTTGATATTATTCAGTCAAATATTGACAAGAGCATTGGACTTCAGTTCTGTTTAGTCTCCCTGCAATTGATTTTTTTGATTTTTGAAGTTAATGTTTACAAGATGTCGCTAATTCAGGGGGTGTAAACCAAAAGCAATATAACAATTGTAACAAATAACTTCTCCCAGGCAGTAATAAGTAAAGTAATTATATTATTTTTGAAATGACTAATGAGGTAAGAATATGGCAGGATAGCAGTGTAACTGAGCTGTCGTCTGCTTGCAGGCCGTTAGGATCGGAGAACCTGCTGCTCCGAGGAGCCACACTCAAGAACACCGAGTACATCCATGGTAATGTTATACTGAATATGCTCATGCTGCATTTACCTCACATGGGAAAGATGGTAGATACAAGGATCCTGCTAGAAAATACCATGCACCTCAGCTTCTTAGGAACCTTGGGTACTAAGTTGGACCCTAAGTTCTCAGACTTCCTGAATTCTGCCATCACTAACAAGGAAATACATGTAGTAGTGTGGGCAATGATATAATCATTTCAAATGAAACAGAAAAAAAATCACTCTTTCTTCCTCCATGTAGCGGTTGCCATCTACACAGGCATGGAAACCAAGATGGCGCTCAACTACCAGACCAAGTCTCAGAAACGCTCTGCAGTAGAAAAGTAAGCGCTCTCTCTCTCTCTCTCCCTCTCTCTCTCCCATTATATGTTGGCCTTATTTCCGCAGGAGAATCAGTTAGCATTGATTGACATCCAAGTGCTTCACTGAGTTTGTTGGTATCCAATTTTTCCATTAAGGCCCGGCTCAGATAATTAAAGAACTCATCATAAGCTCACCCGCTGACAGCAGACGCCGCCCGACCACCATAAATGGAGAGGCGGGTCGAGGCTTTCAAGTACCTTGGCATCGCGCTGGGCTCACAGCCTCACTTTCAGCCTACACATTACAGACATCCATAAACGCTGTCAGCGCAGACGTCCCTCCATCCATCTGTTCATCTTTTCATTTCCCCCTCCATCCATTGACTGACGTTCCTCGCGTGTTCCCGCCCGTCTGACTCACTGCAGTGCCCGAACGGCCTCCTTTCCATCTGGCTCTGTCTTGTATCTGGATGGTTTCTGGATAGGATTTGTCTGCATTACATTTACACTTGATTTGACTTGTAATTGTGGCACCCCCTTTGAGCTAATCACTGCACAGTAGAAAATGTTGGTACGGAGTGATGAGATGCATCATTCCCCCAAGTTTAATCAAACTCCAATCAGAGATATTTGAGATATTAAGGGTGATGGATGGACAAATGGACGAGCAAACAAACAAATTTACATCGCCCTGTGTCCATTGCTCTCTGTCGCCCCCTGCAGGTCGATGAACGCCTACCTGGTGGTCTACCTGTGCATCCTCATCAGCAAGGCC
Source organism: Centroberyx affinis (assembly GCF_046629955.1). Taxonomy (NCBI): domain Eukaryota; kingdom Metazoa; phylum Chordata; class Actinopteri; order Beryciformes; family Berycidae; genus Centroberyx; species Centroberyx affinis. Next base: position 23,768 of record NW_027280672.1, on the reverse strand, counting down.
TTCATCAACACCGTGCTGAAGTACGTCTGGCAGGCCGACCCCAACAGAGATGAGCCCTGGTACAACGAGAGGACCGAGTCCGAGAGACAGAGGCACATAGTGAGAGTCCATTATCATTGTTATTGCATCTCAGTTGTATTTTTATGTGAAGAGACCCCGAATAGATTCAGTTTGACCCCATTTGATAAGATTTTTCCCCAAGGAATGCCAATTGAGAGGATTTCTGTCTCTGTTGTTGGAATCCTATATCATTCTCTCACTGTTCTAACTTGAAATTGTAGTAAAATGAAACTATTCTCAAGCATTCTCAAGGACTCCTGGTTGGTCCCTTGACCCCACACTGGGAATCACTTGTATATTCAACCCAAATCCTATAGAGTGTCAGTCTTATGTATCAAGTGCAAAAGTGCACAGTCTCTACTGTCTTTAACTATGAATGGACATGACATTCAAACCTACAGTCTACAGTCAGATTTCTCGACAGTTTTCTTAACTTCCCAATTCTCTTCCCTGCTTCTGCTCATACTTCCCCCTCCACTCCTCTCTTGTATTTTTCATCCCCGTCTTTACCTCCTCCTCCTCCTCAGGTGATCAGGGCGTTCACGGACTTCTTGGCCTTCATGGTCCTGTTCAACTACATCATCCCCGTTTCCATGTACGTGACCGTGGAGATGCAGAAGTTCCTGGGCTCCTACTTCATCATGTGGGACGACGAGATGTTCGACGAGGAGCTGGGAGAGAGGGCCGTGGTCAACACGTCCGACCTGAACGAGGAGCTGGGACAGGTCTATACACACACACACACACTCTCTCTCTCAAACACACACATGCACAAATACTAACCTTCACCCCCCTCTCCTTCTAGGTGGAGTATGTGTTTACAGACAAGACAGGGACTCTGACGGAGAACAACATGGAGTTCATAGAGTGCTGCGTGGACGGACACGTCTACGTACCTGATGTCATCTGTAACGGACAGGTAACCTCCTGATGGATGGATGGATAAAGGGGTGGATGGGTTGATGGAGGGATGGAAGGCTGGGTCATAGGGATGCACTGATCAATGATGACTGTTTGGATAAAACCTAGGATTTATTTCCAGCAGTGTCATGCAGCCATAAGCAATGCTACTGTTTATACTTGCTGTGCACTGGTACATGATGTGTTGTTGTTAGTAGAAAGTCTGGCATCATTTCAACCAGCGATCAGATCGGTGATCGGCCGATCACACTGTTAGAAAATCGATAATGGGAGTCGGACCCAAAAAACTGATTGGTGCATCCCTAGAGGGTGGAGAAACCGACAAATAGATAGAATTTGCATGTTCTGTACATATTTTATCTACATTTGTAAATTGAATATATTTAATAAGATGAATAGTACATCCTGCTTTAAATTCACATATTTTCATATTTTCAAATTTGTTATTTTTCACATTTATCTGTATAGTTTCATTTATTTTCATAATTCAAATATTCTCACCCTTTTCATATACTTTCATATATTACATATTACATTATCATGTTTTCCATTCCATGCCTCAACTGCTGTTGTTTTGCACACCTTGCATACAGTACTGTGCAAAAGTCTTAGGCACATGTAAAAGAAAAAAAAAAGCGAAGATGCTTTCAAAAATAATTAAATGAAAAGTTTCTAAATATCAAAAAATGTACTATAAAGAGCAGTCTACTGACACACTAATGCAGAAAAAAAAAAAAAAAATCGAAGACACAATTTATATAAAAACTCTTGGGTGCCTAAGACTTTTGCACAGTACTGGCTATAAATATAAGCTATAAATCAATATATTTTTCAACTTTATTCATTCATATAGTCTTACTTAATATGTTCTAGTGTTGTAAATGTGAATTATGCTGTTCAACTACCCCACATTCTATCCTTATTTATATCCTATTTTCCTTTTCTGTATCCAATTATCTGTTTCATCTAATCTCATTTAATGGATACATAGATAAACTGATCCATCCATTGATTGGCTGACTGACTGATATGTGTTGTAATGGCCAGGTGATGCCCGGTGCAGCCGGTATGGACATGATCGACACCTCGCCTGGTCCCGGTGCGAGGGTGAGTACAGCCTCAGTGTGTGTGTGTGTGTGTGTGTGTGTGTGTGTGTGTGTGTGTGTGTGTGTGTGTGTTGACACGGTGTCTGGCTGTCCCGCAGGAGAGCGAGGAGCTGTTTTTCCGGGCGCTGTGTCTGTGCCACACGGTGCAGGTGAAGGAGGAGGAGACGGTGGACAGCATCAAGCACGGCATCCACCAGGGCAAAGCCACCTCCTTCTACATCTCCTCCTCCCCCGACGAGGTGGCACTGGTGGAGGGCATGAAGAGGTGCACACCCACACACACACACACACACACACACACATACATACCGTGAGATACAGATTTCAGGATGTACATACATTTTCTCTCTCTCTGTCTACCACCCACTCACTTTCTCACTCACTCACACACACACACATACACACCCACATATATGCATACATACAGTACATACAAATATAGGCACATATACAGTATATGCATATTTCACAGTAATATACAGAAAACTATACACACAGTTTTGCACAATACACACGCAGGCATACAGGGACACACACACACACAGTATATACACACATACACATATATGCACATGTATATACTACACATGCACAAATACACACACACTAGCTTACCCAATCAACAACATGTTCACTCCCTTGCTGCATTACAAACTTTTGCTGTATCAGCGTTTACTGTTTTCCTCATTCAAGCTCAGTAATTCAGGTTCCAGCCCCCCCCCCCCCCCCCCTTTATTTCCACTAATGGTACGTTCCTCTCTGCCTCAGGCTTGGTTTCACCTATCTGAGACTCAAGGACAGTCACATGGAGATCCTAAATAGGGAGGATGAGATTGAGAGGTGAGTGTGTCCCCGTAAAAACTATCTATTGTTTTTTTTGTTTTTTTTACCCCAGGCAACAGTCCGTTTTGCACAAAATAATTTGATATTTATCAGTATTTTATCAGCTGTGTTTATATATTTATATATTTAGGTTATTTCTTAAAATGTGAAAAAATGAAAACTGAAATTAGAACTTGAGTTTATTGTAATTCTCACTACTACTACTACTGCTAATAATATTAATAATAATAATAATAATAGTAATAATAGCAATAATAATATTTTTACACACCAAGAAACAAATCAAGATTTGTAAAATGTATAAGGAGGAAATAGAAATGTAATTCAAATAATTTGTGCAAATATATTTCTTGTCATCTTGTGATCTGGAGTGATCATGACATTTTCTAAATAATTTATTACACTATATATAGTAATATACAGTATAAATATTATATATTATAACATATTTCAATTTCTGTACCAAATATCATTTTGTACATCATTTATGTACTTTATAGAATTTTGTACACACTTTATCTGGAGTAACAAGTTTCTTATGAAGACCAATAAACTCCTCCCAATAGATTTCTCAGTCATTAAAACTTGTCTGTCACATTTTGGAAATTGTATTATTTTTCTTATTGGCTGAAAATGGGTGCATTTATAAGAGACATGTTTACTTTAAGGTAGATATTTGTTGGTTTGATGTTTACATGTTGGTGTGTTGTGTTTTATCAGGTTTGAGCTGCTGGAAGTTTTGACGTTCGACTCAGTCAGACGGAGGATGAGCGTCATTGTCAGGGCCAACACTGGTAATACACACTACAGTGTGTGTGTGTGTGTGTGTGTGAGAGAGAGAGAGAGAGAGAGAGAGCGAGAGAGAGAGAGAGAGAGAGAGAGTATATGTGCATGTATCCCCTCTCACACACCTTGTATCTGCTTTCCTCTGCTCTCTGTATGTGTGTGTGTGTGTGTGTGTGTGTGTGTGTGTGTGTGTGTGTGTGTGTGTGTGTGTGTGCGTGTGTGTGTGTGTCCAGGTGAGCTCTATCTGTTCTGTAAGGGTGCAGACTCCTCCATCTTCCCCAGGGTTGTCTCAGGCAAGGTGGATCAGGTCAAAGCTCGAGTGGAGCACAACGCAGTGGTAAGAACACACACACACACACACACACACACACACACACACACACAGCATGTTGTCAGGGCCAGGTGACTCGTTCAAGTTCTTGCCAGTAACATTTTTCCCATGATTCTTCTTGTGGGAGGTTTCCATGGTTACTATGGTAAGTCGGTCAGTGGACCATGGCCCACTTCCATCAAGCAGTACTCATGTTGCTCCACAGCAGAGACTAGTATGGTTTCCCACTGGCGATTAATAGCATGGCAGTCTTTCATATCTTTACATATCATGCCATTTCTTACATATATACATAGATATATATAAACAATACGTGTCATAGACACACAACCTTTGATTGAAAGCAACAAGTTCACATCCCTTCTGTGGGGGTTGTTGAAAGGCATTGTGGGAAATGTAGGAAATCACTAACTGAAGTAAAGGTAGACAAGGCAAGTTGAGGGAAAGTGGGTTCACCAAAAAAGTAAATGACAACACTTCATCACAAATTAACTCCTGGAATGCACTGAACATTACAGATTGGTGATATCTAACAGTGTAAGAGGATCTGAGGGTGGATTTCCCCCTTTAATGTTCTTCTTTAGGAAATAGTGTGACAGTTAAAATGATCTTAATTGAACATGTAGTGGAATCCACACTAATAAATAAGTGTTGCAGCTGTCAGTGAAACCAGGCAACTAGCTTACTGTTCAGCGGAAACAGAGATCTGTTGTGGGAGTTGTGATTGGGAAGTTCAAATGGAAAGGGCAAGTGCTGCCCACACATCACACATAGAGTTTCGGAGTGCAGTAGCTTGATTTTTGCTGTTCTTTTTCGATGATTGTAACTCCAGGGTCAAGGTGCAAGAGGAAAAAGAAAGAAGGCTACAGGAGAACATAGAAAAGCGATCAGCATTTCAGTTTTTATCTGTCACCTTTGACCTTGTGTGTAGATTCCAATGAGGGAATCTTGTCTAGAAACGTCTCCATCCTCTCCTCTCTACCTCTGGTGCTTTCTCTTTTTCCTTCTCTATCTCTTTTTTCTTTTTCTTTTTTTCCATTCCCCTTCACCCCCACCCTTTCCTCCTCTATCCCTACCCTCTTGAATATGAGGAAATAAGTTCTTCTTAGCAAGCTTGAATGGGATTTGAAGGCTGATATTGATACCAATATTTTTTGGATTGAAGCCGTCGATGCCCAATATTTTGTGCCAATATGCAGATTCAGATTTCAGTGTTTCCCCCAGAATTGTATTCTTGTCAGGGTGGAAAAGCCTCGGAAGCGACATTTAGACCATCACGGGACACTAAAACATGAAATAACAGGATAATATTGATAATAATTAAACATACTAATGTGTTCAAAATGTTGCATAATTCTCCACTGTCCTCCAGGAGGGTCTGAGGACACTGTGCGTCGCCTATAGGCCGCTGAGCCCGGATCAGTACCAGGAGGTATGCCACCTGCTGAGCGGGGCCAAGCTGGCATTACAGGACCGGGACAAGAGGCTGGCCGAGGCCTACGACCTGATAGAGAAAGACCTCATACTGCTGGGAGCCACTGCTGTGGAGGACAGGTACCCGTACATGAACTTACTTATTTCGTGTTTGTATTTCCTCTGGAAGACGCAAGCTTTTAATACGATGCACATTACATATGCTGTAAATCCAGATATTTGTTTTTTTCATATTCGGACTATGAATTTTTCTCTCTCTCCCTCTCTCTCTCTCTCTCTCTCTCTCTCTCCCTCCGTCTCCCCGCCCCCAGGCTCCAGGAGAAAGCGGCGGACACCATCGAGTCCCTCCACAAGGCCGGCATGAAGGTGTGGGTGCTGACGGGCGACAAGATGGAGACGGCGGCGGCCACCTGCTACGCCAGCAAGCTGTTCCGCCGCAGCACCCAGATCCTGGAGCTGACCACCAAGCGCACGGAGGAGCAGAGCCTCCACGACGTCCTGTTCGACCTGAGCCGGACCGTCCTGCGGCAGCACGGGGGCCTGACCCGGGACACCTTCTCCGGGTGGGTGTCAAAGTAGTGGGCAGAGACATACTGCGGTTACAGTTACAGACGGGGGATTTTGGCAGTTCTTCATACTGTATGTGTTTTTCCAGTCTGTCAGGTGACTTTACCGACTACGGCCTGATCATCGACGGGGCCACCCTCTCTGCGGTGCTGAAGCCCGGCCAGGAGGACTCGAACTCAGGGAACTACAAGGAGATCTTCCTGGAGATCTGCCGCAACTGCAGCGCCGTGCTCTGCTGCCGGATGGCGCCGCTCCAGAAAGCACAGGTAATGGAGGTCGTCGGTTCTCTCTCCCTCTCTCTCTCTCTCTCTCTCTCTCTCTCTCTCTCTCTCTCCCCTAAACTAACATGTCGGTTTTGTTCTCCGCCGTGTTTCCCTAGATTGTGAAGCTGATCAAAGCGTCCAAGGAGCACCCAATAACGCTGGCCATCGGAGACGGCGCCAACGACGTCAGCATGATCCTGGAGGCCCACGTCGGCATCGGTTGGTCTTCTAGCGCTTCGGCAATCCCATCATGCACTATGGCTAACATGCTCCCCCCCCGATAACTGACCTCTTCTTAACTCCTCCCACTAAACCAGAGGGTCCTTTGAACCCTTTTTATCTGCGTGTACATGTACATTTGCTACTCATTTACTACACTCACTACTCAAGTCATTTCATACAGCAGGAAGTTAGAAAGCTCTCTCTGCCTCCCCAGGCATTATGGGTAAGGAGGGGCGTCAGGCGGCGAGGAACAGCGACTACGCCATCCCAAAGTTCAAACACCTCAAGAAGATGCTGCTGGTCCACGGACACTACTACTACATCCGCATCTCCGAGCTCGTACAGTACTTCTTCTACAAGGTAGTTCATGTCCATGCCATTTATTTGTTTGTGATTGGTATAGTTTGGGATTTTTCATTCGTTCTTCAATGTTTATTTCAGTTTAGTTTTTATCTTTCTACCCCCTCTTTCTTCTCTCAGTTTAATTATTGTATCTTCTCTTCACAGAATGTCTGCTTCATCTTCCCCCAGTTCCTCTACCAGTTTTTCTGTGGCTTCTCACAACAGGTAGGTGCACACACACACACACACAACCATGTACACAAAATAAATAATCAGAAGGAATAAAATAAGGAATGATTTTAACTCTAACACCCTCCCCCACTTTCTTCCTCCTCATTCCCTCCCTGTCTTTCTCTTTCTCCCTCCTCCTTCTTCCCTCCCTCCCTCAGCCGCTGTATGACACAGCCTACTTGACTCTGTACAACATCAGCTTCACCTCCCTGCCCATTCTGCTCTATAGCCTCATAGAGCAGCACATTAACATGGACATCCTGAAGAAGGACCCTTCACTCTACAGGTTGGTGTCAGTCGCTAGTAACACACATATACAAAATATGCACCTTTTGTACATATGTCATATCTGTAAATTAAATATATTTGATAAAGTTAATAGTTTCTGCGTCCCTAGTCACTTTCGGTACATATTTACTATGTGGCCTTATGCACATCCTGTATACGTGTTGTAAATTCACATCCTTTTTTCATATTCTCATATTCTCTCATTTGTTATATAGTGCATATTTGTTGCTTTTTGGATATGTTCATGTCATTTTTTTTTCTTTGTCACAGTATGTTCTACTGCTGTTGAAAAAATATGTGTGATGTGAAAATACATGAAAAATATGGGAATATATGTTGTATGAAAATATTGAGATACAGTATATGCAATGTAGAACATTTGAGAAAATATGAAAAAATGGCAATTTACAACATAGATACTGCATGTGCTAAATCACTACCTCACTAGCTGTCTGCAATGCTAGATCATCTATTACTGCATCTTTCATATCAGGTCTCTCTCATCCTATCACATAAATCAGGGTATCTGGAAAATTCTTAGTCTTAAAAAAATGCTAAATTTCAGGCCTTAAAAAGTATTAAAATGTCTTAAATCCAGTTATTAGAGGCCTTATTTTATTCACCATGCGTTGACAGTTGTCTTTACGCTGCATGTCCACAATTAGATTAATACAGAACAGGTTTAGTAGTACAACATGCATCCTATCTGCTGTACTAAACACAGTTGTCCTTTGTCTTAGTCATTTATAGTTTCAGAACTTTCATTAGCCATGTTCAATCAGAAATAGATTTATTCAATAGTTTTAATAGTTTTTTCCAGCTTCGTTTCTTCAATTTGACATTTAAATTCAATTCCAGGAAGCATTAACAATGTCTCAAACAGTAGATAACTTGTGAATGTCAATAGTCAAGCACATTGGTTTGAGTCTGGAACTGAAAAAGTTAACAAGAGCCCTGCTTGGCGTTTAGCCTCTGAGAACAGAGCAGCATTGTCCAAGCCTCTCTCCATCCAGATAATGATGCCAGAGAGCGATACCAGACTGAATAAAGATACCACAGAGATCATCTCATTTAGCTCTGTTGGCAGCCACACCAGCTTTCTTTCTTTCTTTCTTTCTTTCTTTCTTTCTTTCATAATATTCATCTGTTCATCTCTGGGAAAGCGTTCAGTCACGACACAAAAGTGGCAAAGAGAGAGAGAGAAATTCTCCAGGTGGTTCACTAAATCTAATCTGCTCTCGGTAAACAGCAGCATCACAGAATGAGCCTCTGCCTGTTTCCCACTGTAATGCTGAGCGGAGCTGTACTGTGCTGCGCTGGGACAGATCTGTCTTCACATGGTGTATTCCAGAACAGATCCCAGAGCAGCAGTGTTACGTTTTGGTTTATTTCATGAGCAAAAGAAACAAACGTGAATAAATCAGACTCTTTGGCGGCCCCAAATGGCAGCAAGAGGTAACTGCTTGAATTTGAAGGTCTTCATTACCCAGAAATCCTGTAAGGTGACTGTCAGTAAACTAAATGCCATTTGCTGGTATTAAGATAAATCCACTGGGATTGTTTGTGTGCAGAGCAACAATACAGAAAGGCCTAAGTACATTCAAATTCAAGTGGGCATATTACTGCAGTGTCCCACAGTTCTCAGAAACAAGATCTGACTCCTAATAAACTGTAAGGACACGCAATATCTAACGATTTTACATTTATGCAAGGGAAAAGGTTTAGGCAATAGATTAAAACCAAGAATCTGAAGGCAGAAAACCCCCAACTTTGGCCTGATTTGATTTAGTTTGGTTCATTTTGGTTCTGCAGTGTGACTCAGAACTCAAACATTCCCAAACTCAACTCAAGACGTCACAAGATTCCGTAAAGACACCAAGCATTTCTTCTGCTCAGACTGAGGTTGTTTGTCTTCTGAGTTTCCAGTCAATACAAATCTTTGCTTTCTAAGATAAGCTTCATGGCATTTTTGTTAAATTAGATTGTGGCAAGCGAAGGGAGATAGGAGAAGCAGGACGCTGTTTCCAGGATCCTTCTCCTTTGGGCTGATCGCTGTTGAAATCTGTATTTACCGATGTTTGTGTTTGTCACTTTTCTGTTCCTTCAGGAATGTGTGTGTTTTTGGAAGTGTTGTATGACCGGTGTTTATCTGTGGAAAAGTGTCTCAGTTACATGAACGGGCTGGATCCGAGAGGATGGATGTGCTATCATGTTACCTGCTCCTGTTCCTCTACATGGATAAACACAGTCACTCTAACTAACTGACCTAAGCTAATGGACCATTTACCATTGCATCCATTTAAAAGGCAAAATTCTCCCCACTCCTTTTTCCCTTGTTGACACTCGAAAGGCCAAGCCACAGTCAACTGACAGATGAATTTTAGAATTGACATATCTCAGTTTCCTCCATGTTTTTTCATATACTCGGAAAAGTGTGTGATTTAGTAGATTTTCTAAATCACACAAGAAAACCGTAGTTCTGATTAGATTTACCCTCTTCAACTGAAGGCTTGTTAGTCTTCTCTTCAAACCCCAAAATCCATTGGGAGTGTTAAGTTGCTCTTTCTCAAGACTCAAGATCGAGGCCCGATGCAGCAACTTCTTTTTTCTTACTTTATATACCACAGAAAAACACACTTAAAGAGAAAATGATCCGTTACAATCAGAGTCGTTCCTGACCTCCCTGGGGCCCTAAGCAAAATTCTGCTAAGGGGCCCTCCTACCTGACCCGTGAGCCATGTAAACCATTTGCCATTGCCACACAGTCACACCTGACACCCCAGTGCTCCCACTACAATCCAACAATTAAGCATAGCACCTGTAAATTATAGATAACAATAGCCTACTATTATTAATTTTATCAGCTGCATCAGGCCCATTCAAACTGGCTCCCCCAGATTTCCTTTTATACATTTTCAAATATAAAATACTATTTATACTATGGCTTGGCTGAATACTTGATGGTTATTATTTACTGAGAAATGTGCATCCATATTTCCCAGTATGCCCAGCTAATCAACATTTTAAATTCAATATTTAATCAATAGTCAATGTCAATCCATTGCTTTCCATCTTGCATTAGTCCAGAGTTGTAACTAAACCTTGACTGAGAGACTAGATAATCATTGTCGTGTTTTAAAATGATGTGCGCCTATGAGGAGTGCCATCACGCCCTTATACTGTCTGGACTGGACTGAACTGGACTGGACTGGACTGGTCCCCACAGAGGCTGCTGCTGGAAAGCACGAGTTTCATTTTGTGCACGTGCATATGAACGCATGTTCATGCGCGATGCGGTTATCTTTTCTGAGCAGCAGTCTATAAACACCGCTGCCCGTTGGCGTTTATCAAACGGAATAAATAGTTGTATTTCACTCTCACTTTTGTCAGGCACAAAGTCACAGAACAGCCCTGGAAGTGGCTGGCAAGCAAGACACAGACAGACCAAGAGATGCACTGCCCAGCTAGGTTAGCAAGACAGACAGACTAGAGAGAGATGCACTGCAAGCTAGCACATCAACTTAACCTTACTGTGATTTGCCGACATCAACCTTGGAGAGGAGAGAACACAAGTTTACCTAATTGGTGTTCCCGCAATTCACTCTCATGGTGTTTTTTTTCCCCCCTATTTTCGTGATAGTTCCGTTTCATCCTCCATCCTTTGACACGAGGGGGAGGCGGGGCCCTTGCGTAATTTGCGGGGCCCTACGCAACTTGCGTAGTGAGCGTTTAGGGCCGCCCGGCTCTGGTTACAATTGACCTCCTTTGGTTTCAAAGTACGGAATATACCGGAAGAAAGAAAGAAGAAAAACACGCTTAGAAGTTACCACATTGCATGTATGGTCATCTACTCAGGTACAATGTGAGTGGTGTCCATCTTTAGCAATTTGCATAATAACAAAGTACACAAATTCACACATAGTTTTGTTGAATCCGACAAAATGTCTCATTAGAATCAATTCAGGTTAAGGTCTTCCCATAGACAACCAGTGTAGTATTGATCAATTCTACAATAAATATGTAATCAGTCAAACTTTTATATCCATCATATCAGAGGTGGACCACACTGACTCGGCCTGATATATCCCAACCTTAATATTTACCATCATCCTGTGTTTCTTTCCACAGGGACATTGCTAAGAACTGCTTGTTGCGATGGCCCATATTCATATACTGGACCTTCCTGGGTGTGTATGACGCCATCGTGATGTTCTTTGGTGCTTACTTCCTGTTCGACAACACGACCTTCACCAGCAACGGACAGGTAACACCCATGTGTCTGTGGCAGCTAATAGTCAGGTCCTCGTCCTTTGTTTTTTGAGTTTCACATTGAAACCCATGGATTTTTGACATTTATGTTTTTATAAATCATACATACTTGCCGTTTGATTTTCTGTTAATATTTCTCAATGTGTTTCTATGTATCCCTATTCAAATAAAACATAAAGGACACTAACAGTACCACATTCTCAACAGGCAAAATTCTGTCATGATGCAGCTCTCGCCAAACCTCATCTATTTTTTGCTGTTTCTCATTTGTCTTGTTCAGTCTCTTTGGGACGTTTGGGCTTAACTAGTAGACATAAAGCAGAGATATTTTTCTTTGTTGTATAAAAGCTTAGTCACTGCTTCTTCTTAGTAACCAATGTCTAAGTCGGTTTACTCTAGCTTTTAACCAAAATGTAGAACACCAGATACAGGAATTTAGCTGCTTTAATGGTGGATTTGCTTTTAGGTAATAGGTAGCCTTTTACATAGTTTAGACCGTGGAAAAATTGTAATGAAGACACTGCAATCCAGAATTTGCTTGGCTATATACTGAATCCTTGATATAGTATGATAAATTCATCAAGAATTTGAAAACTACACAAAAATAATTATAACTAACTAACTAATTGTAACTCAAAATACAGGTTGGTGTTACTTTAATGTTCACAAACAAAGCAAATTCAAACAAATGCTTGGTAGCCTGACGATACTGTAAACGTAAAAACTCATTTTCAGCTTATTTACTGTCTATCCCGGTATCTGTAGCTTAGTAAATTAATTTGAAAAATGTAAAAAATTACATTCTAAATTAGTCTCTCTCTCTCTCTCTCAAGTTCATGTTAGTTTCTTAAACAATGGGTCAAGGTCCAAACTATCTCATGATGAGTAAAAAGGTTCCTACTCATTTTTCATTTTAAAATTTTAGACTTTTTCCAGACTGCAATTTCTTGACTGGAATTGAAGATTTTGGTTGTTAGGCTTAGACTTAGGTTTAGGCTTAGGTTGAATTATTTTGTCAAGTTGTAATAACATACCAGGTAATTAATCTGTGTGTGTTATGTTGTAACTTAACAAGTATGTAGTAACAAGTTGTAATACCAGGTATTTACTGGTATTAACATTAAAGGTGTATTGTATTCAGTAAGTGTGTAGTATTCGTACTTGCACTTCAATGTTACCAGGTTGATATCTGTGTTTTGCTACATACTGATCTTTTAGGTTTCCATATAATACACAGATTAATTACCTGTAATGAGCATTTGTTCCAGGAAAAGACACTAACCTTCTCATTTGGGTGGCAGGTTGAAAAGGTTTGAAGGACTCTAGGAGGACTTAAGAAAGATAGCTAGATCATTTCAGCAGACTGATGACTGTATAGAAATCCTACGGGAGTTTCCCCATTCACATCCGAGACGCGACAGCATGGCGGGTTTGCCACCATCTTCCTCTGTGCTCTCTCTTTGTTTCCTTTCACACTCAAGGAGCATCACTCACCCGACAAAACCTTCTGGATTGCTTTGAGTTGCTTGATTCCACTTGATTTTGCATCCGATTTTTTTTTTTTACTCTTCTCCAGCCACAAAACTGTTGTTTATTTCATTATGATTTTTCTTCTTCTGGCCTTCTCCTCTTCTTCGTCCTCTCCTCTTACCTTTGTGTTGCTTTTTCTTTTTGCTTCTCTTTCCTCCTCCCAGCTAATGACAACCAACACACAGATGGTAAGCCTGTCCCTCTCTCTCTCTGTCATCCCTCCCTAGTTTCAGTTTCCTATTTCCTGTTTTGTCCTGTCACACGGCCTGACACCAAACCACCCGTCATCCAATAGCTGTCCACCCTTCATCTCATGTCCGGCCCCTAGTGCTTGCTGTAGACCAGTGGTCCTCAATCCCGGTCCTCAAGATCCAGAATCCTACTGGTTTTCATTCTAGCCATCTTGTCTAGGACTGATTTACTAACTAGCTGGTAGGAAAGAAAACCAGCAGCACTCTGGATCCCGAGGACCAGGATTGAGAACCACCGCTGTAGACCAATGAGCTGTAGGCATTTGTGTAGTGACCCGCCTCCTCCTTGAACCCCACTCATGTGTCCAGGTTTTATTGTAATTATAAGACACCTAGACTCTCTGTTCTGTGTTTCATTGGTGTGTGTGTGTGTGTGTGTGTGTGTGTGTGTGGCAGCTGTCAGTATGTGACTACTTGAGGCATAAGAGCCTCTTGGGAAGTTGACGAACCAGAGAAAAAAAACGTTTCCTTATATTCAATCTTCCATGTAATATATGAAAAAAACGTATGACATTTAGTATAAAAACTTTGAATTTTGGGTTGAGTTTTCCCAATAAGCCTCACTCTAGGGTTAAAATGAAATATAAGGGTTATGAATCTTCATTATCATCATTTCACTTTATGACCATAACATCAACATTACAAGCACTGCAAACACAAGCCACATTCAGATGCCCTTAAAAAAAGCAACATTTTTGTCTTTTCATATTTGTTTTTTTTTACTTTATTCATTCACTGAATTTGTTACACGTTCTCCTGGACTTGAAGCATTTCAACAACAGTAAAAGTAAAACCTGTGTGATTTATTTTTATTGTATATGATGATGGTTCTTGCATGGTAGCAGCTAATGGCAGCAAAGCTTAGCCAGTGCTAATGCTAAATGTAAAGGAGTCATAAGGGTAATTTCTAACAAATCAAAATCATTTTTATTTATGATGAAATGTCAAGAGAGTAAATAAAAGTGTTGAATTCAATTGATTTGAAAGAACATTTAGCATTAGCAGGGGCTGGGCTTTGCTCTTATCGCATCATCATTTTAATATCACAGGAATATTATTAGCAAAATACAGGAATTATTCTTAATTATTGGTGCATGGTATGTACAGGATACCATATTTAGCACATGGTATGTTCACTGCACAATGCACATATCATATACAATGCATGTTAGGCACTGCACTTTAGAGTATCGAGCCCCCAGTGGACCATATGAGCTGAGTTGGTTATGAAATATAAAAGCCAATATTGAGAATATTGACCCTATATTAAGGACATTCCCTTACACCTCATATCAGTTCTGTTAACACACTCCCATACCTCCACATCTAGCATTCACAGTCTGACTACATAGAGAAACCATAGAATGACTATTTTGATTACAAACACATGTTAAGCGACTAAGCTTCGTTCAAACCCACAGAACTTTATTTTCAATTAGAATCAAGATCTCAAGGTTTCAAAAGATACCAAACATTGCATGCTGAATTACTGGGAAATGTGTATAAAATAATGCATAAGACATCTAGATTTTTTTCCATTTGATGTAGTGGTGCAGCCATAAAATCTTGGGTTTGAATATTTCACTCAGAATAAGCAGCTGTAGCTTTAATGAAGCGTTGGTACGAGCAGAAACAGAATATGTATGTGACATTATAGTACAGTATGGAAAACATGTTTTTTCTAACTTTGTAGCTACTATGTGTATCATTTGAAAACATCAGTATATCATTGTCAAATGAACTGTGATGCCTTGGTATAAAGCATCAAATAGACTTGCTCACTGTCCCAATACTCTTAGTTAAAGTACTTACTTTTTTGACAGTCTGCATTGAATTGAAAATTGGATTTAATCTCATATGAAATATATTTAACATGAAGTCTTGACATTTCTGCCTCCAATCCTGTCTGCAGATGTTTGGAAACTGGACGTTTGGAACGCTGGTCTTCACTGTGCTAGTCTTCACTGTTACATTCAAGGTACCGACACGCTCTCTCTCTCTCACACACACACACACACACACACACTGTATGCATTCAGAGTGAGCTTTGAGATTCAACAGCATTTGACTGGTCACAATGTTCCTCTCTCTCTCCTCTCATCTCTCTCTTTTCTCTCTCTCTCTCTCTCTGGCTGACCCTAGCTGGCTCTAGACACGCACTACTGGACTTGGATCAATCATTTTGTCATCTGGGGCTCGCTGATTTTCTTTGTGGTCTTCTCTCTACTGTGGGGAGGCATCATCTGGTATGCTTCGACTTAACAAACGTCATTTTCTGTTAAACATTTTAAATGATGTATACATTGATCACCAATCAATTCATAATCAATCATTTTCTATTCTGTCTCCTTTCCACCAGGCCCTTCCTCAACTACCAGAGGATGTACTATGTGTTCATGCAGATGTTGTCCAGCGGTCCGGCCTGGCTCAGCATCATCCTGCTGATAACAGCCAGCCTGCTGCCAGACGTGGTGAAGAAGGTCCTGTGCAGGGCGCTGTGGCCCACCACCACCGAACGCATACAGGTGGGCACACCTGCATACATGCTTACATACAGTATGCACACATACTGTACATACATACAGAAATACATACTTACTGCAGAAATAAAGATTTATATGATAGCCAATACTGTACACTGCAATGATCCGGTGTTATATTCTACCACTAAATACAGTTCAATTGATTCAAGATACATATATATTTGATTTTTTTTTTTCATATTTTGAAAAGTTTCTAACTTTTGGTTCATTAGGCTGTTATATTTAGTTGACAGATTACACTGTTAGAATACTTTGACCTTTTGCATTGGTAAAAAAAAAATCAACATTTACATTTTTTAATCAATTTGGCTACACTGAAAGTCTTCTAAATCATCTGAATATTTAATGTAATTTGCTAGATTATTCGAAAATGAACATGCATAAATGACTCTCTCAACACACACATACATAGACACACACAGGTGTCTATAGATATGTCCATAGGAGAAACTGTTTGTTGATTGTGATCATGCGGTGCATCAAATGTCTAACTGATGACTGTGGGTCAGCAGATGTATGCTGGCTATGGTTATGCCCCCGCCCTGCTGGATGTAAGTCAGTCAGCCCCTCTGTCTGTGTGCAGTGCTCATTTCTTCCTAAATCAAACCTATACAATTGAGAAGTAATACATAGAATATTTTATGAATACAGCATTACAAATGTAGCTATTGTAGAAGTCTTGCTGCTCCACTCTACAGAGCCTGGGTGTGGCAAAAATGGGAAAAATGAATTTCGGTCATTATCGCAAAATTAGCCCCAACAGGGTGAATGAAGACACCGATGAGAAGTGGAGGCTAATAGCATATGATCCCGCTTATTAAACAGCTTTTCTTTAATTTACCAAAGACATTAATTTGACACAAAAGGCTGATTTACAATGTTAATTTGATTTGATTAGTAATCAACAACATGGGCCAGCCTTCTTGACTGCTGAGTAAGAAATAACACACATCAGAATGCATTCATCGGCCAATCAGAATTAAGCATTCAACAAAACCACGTAATACAAAGTCTACAAATTATGAAATTGTGCTCCTAAAATAATCAAAATGAGAGCACAAACCAACCAAAACAAGGCACTTATATGTATCTTTTGCAAACTAGGGCACAAAGTCTAGACAGTTGGGTGACTTTTACCACGGCTACCACTGTATACAGTACTAATAGATAATAGCTAGATAGATGGAGGACTTTGTAAGAAGATCAGTTGTCTGCTGTGATATCAGCCTTTCTCACACATGAGAAGAAAGAGAGAGAGAAGAGAGGAAATCACTCAACTCAGTAGATGAGGATGGATATGTGATGTAGGCTGTTTGGTTTCTGACTGTTTGCTGTGAAGCGTGAACCTCCGCCTGCCAACGACCTGGAAGAACTTCCCTAATATTTCTTCCTCCACGTCCTTAACTGCTCCTTTCCCTTAACCCTCCCTCTAACTTCAAACGGTTAAAGCGCAGATCCTTGTTCCTGATCTTCTGAGCTTTAACTCTTTCCTTTCCCCCCCGTTAACTCCTCTCTCTTCCCCCTTCCCCCCCACTTCTCCTCTCCTCTCCTCTCCTCTCTTGTTCTCCATGGCAGACTAAGCGCCGGTGCCTTGCCTCCGAGCCCTCCACCATCTTTATGCTGTCTCAGACCTCCAGCAGAATCAGTTTCTAACCCAGCCCTCCCGGAGGTGACCCTCTGCCTTTCCCTCTGTCTCTGCCTTGCGTAGGATCCCTCTTTCTCTGTCTATTCCTTATGCTCTCCTCCTGATCCTGTTTTGCATGGCTTGACTGTCCCTCGCCACCCGGTCTGATTGCATGCCAATACGTCTTCATCTGAATTTACACAGGCATAAAAAAATCCAATCTTCTGACCATATGTGGCACAGAACTTTTCACTCTCGAAACAGCTGGAATCAAATAAATCTGGGGACATCCAGGGAACATCTTGGGACACCTATTATAGTGCTGAGAGCTTCTTCACCTCAAGCTCAAGGTTTATAACAGGCTTTGCAGCTAGAAATTCATAAATTAGGGTTAGAGTGGAAAAGCCTCTGAAACAGCACTAAGGGTATTATGTGACACTAAAGCTCACTTGAAACCCAGGATAATGAAATTCTTTTAGGTGGGTTGGCAGCTCCTTAAGGCAGAGTGAGCCACCCCACTTTTCCAATGGTAGAGGAAACTTAATTCACTGGCTACTAATTGAAAATGTCTGGAGATACAAATCTGGCCTTTGCCACATAGAGAATGTGTTGCGAAACAGCCTCATCAGTCTATCAGATATGATCAGAAGATCAGATTTTGTTCCTTGGCCTGTACTGTAAATGCAGCCTATGTGAAGTGTGATGTTTTGCAGCAGTATGGCTTCAACTTATTACCTCCTTGTGAATGACAGATGACTTTTTCGTTTGCAAATGTACTTTTTCTTTGCAATATTCAGGTATGGGTAAGAGAGGATGTGTGTATTTTGTGTGTTTCGGTACAAAAGCACCTACGCTTACTCGTGTGTGTGTGGTACACATTAAATGCGTTTGTTTCTGTGTGTGTGTATGTGTGTGTGTGTGTGTGTGTCCACAGCGTGTGAGGGCTGATAGAGGGTTTGACAGGGTCATCACCTTCCAGAGTTCTGACTCCTTACTAGATGGAGTCGCAGTCACAGAAGCCTAGAGAGCTTCAGCACGGTAAAACACACACCCTGCCAGTGTGTGTGTGTGTGTGTAACGGTGGGATTTGGTCATGGAGGGTGACGTTAACACGCTGTCGAGTTTTGGATGGGGGTTTGCTTTGCCGTGGTGTGTGGTATAGATTTGACTTTTGGGGGTTGTGACTGACTAACGCACTCGGAGTGTGGTGTGTGTGTGTGTCTGTGTGAAGCTCTAGGAAAGTTCAATGGGACAATTCTATTCTCCAAGACACTATGGTTCTGGTAGGTGAATGCCTCACTTCAGATATTCTGTAAATGGAGCTCTGTTGCCCTCTGGTGAAACATTTTGGCAGCACTGAAGGGAGAGAAGAACATGGACTCACTCTGGGATTGAGGATTCATGCATGTTTATTGGTCACATTTGCATGACCTGGTTTGGTTTTCTTCTGTAAAAGCACGCTTGTGTTTATGTGTTATTATACTCATTTATTTATTCGTTCATGTATTTATTTCGCTGGCGTTGTGTTGCTATTGTCTGGAAAGAACAGTATGGATGGGACATTATCATCACGGCCGACCAATCAGAACAGAGCCTTTGAAGCTGCGTCTGGCTCTAAAGTCTCTACTCCAAAATGCCCGAGTTGCAGCTTGAGAAGAGTCATTATTCTTTATTAACTCTCTAATTAGCAAAGCAACCAATGAATTAACATGCAGCTACTAGCACTAAAAGCTACTAGCAATGTAATGTTAGCTATTGAGTAAATCAAATGTGTTAACATGACAGTGATGGTTAGCTGACCAGATAATAGGCCTATGGTTAGCCTAGATATCTAACAAGCTAACTCAAATCTAAACATAAAATCGGTGAGATGTATCAGTGATTAAATGATCAGTCTCCAGTCAAAAAACAACATACAAATTCACCATTTATATTCCATACTGTTGAGACAGTATGGAAGTATGGAAACACTATCAGCTGTTCTCAGCCCCTTATACAGCAGGTCTGGTGCAAGAGACAGGGCAAACTCCACACATACCTTCAATTCTGGCCGGCTGGGATGATACTGTCTCCTCCACGTACCTCCTCCTCCGCCTGCTCTCCACCCGCCTTCCACAATTAATTATGTTTTCTCCTCCATTTTCACTTTCTCTCTCTCTCTCCCCCTCTCTCTCCCCCTCTTACAGAACGCTGATAAGCTCTACAAGGGCCAGCTCTCCGAGTTCACCCCCTTGGCGTCTCTCCACGCCCCACCCAAGGGCGGCGGCCAGCGGCGAGGCTCGGCGCTCCAGAGGAACCCCCCGAACCCCCGCAGGTCCGAACCCCTCACCAAGAAACTCATGTTCACGCGCTGGCGGAGTGCGCCGGACTACTGCACCTTCACCCCCCTCCTCCGATTCGCCGACGGCTCCCGCCACTCAAAGCAGGGCCACGCCTACTGCGGGGCGGGGCCCGAGACCTCCGTCTAGTCTCCATTTAGTGTTCTTCCCTTCTTATTTTTTTGTTACCAGATATCAGTGATGGCTTCCCAGGTGTAGAGCTTGAGACGTCATTCCCACTTGGAGTCAGTCTTAAAGCTGCACTATGCAAGATTTTTCTAAATTAAGTTAACAGTAGCGGCAAAGCATTCCGTTTCCATCTCCTCCTTTTGGAATCCTTTGGTATAAATCATCACAGACCGTCCGGGTTTTGTGCCATTTCCTGACATCACCTTACAGGATTTCTGGGTATTGAAGTCCTCAACATTCAAACAGTTACCTCTCGCTGCCATTTGGTGTCGCCAACGTGCAAAAATCGCATAGTGCAGCTTTAAATGTAACTCTCATGCTGGAGTCCTAGGAACTGACCCAGGTCACCGCTAGGATTCACTCACACTAGCAAGGTTGGACAGTAAAGTAACCCAAAAGTAACTGAAAACTGTTTAAGTTACTCAGTTGGAGTAAACTACGGACTATGTTGCTGATTACCAATCGCAGGTGATCAGACATCTGTAAAGGATTACAGTTTGAAAGTGACCTTCGCAACCCTATATCCCAAGTCAGAGGCCAAGTACGGCACAAAGCATGATGGGACGGCTCTGGAAAGGACCCCATCCAACATGCAAAGGGCTCAAGTCTATTGATGTCACAGCAAACAAGCAGACTAGAGACTTTTGATTTCTTAAAACCACACTCTGGCATATGACTGTATGTGCATTTGCCCTTTATGTCTGCCTGCCTTTGTCGGGGCAGCTGAAGTGTACTTCAACAACGATGAATTAGAATTATTAGGATTTATATCATATTTTTTAAATGATTATGGTGATAATCGTTACGGTCGTGACTGGGATTGTGACGGCAGCGGTGACAAATGATGGTGACGACGACGACGATGAAGACGACAATGACGATAATCATGAGTGACGATGCCAGCATGGGCTTCTTTCTCTGACCAAATATTTTCTTTCTTTTCCTTTTAAATTCCCCACCACCTCTTTCTCTCTCTCTGTCTGTCTGTTCTGCCTTTTTATAGGACAAACTGGTGTTGCCTGTGTGCAAACCTGTTATCCCGAAACACTCCCTAGGACACTGGGGTCAGATCCTACAACATTGTAAGGAGGGATACAGTAGAGCGTCCGGAGCCTAAGTGTCGGAGCGGCGAGTTTGAGTTGCTGTCTTTTTCGCTGTTTAATCATCTGCAGTGTCAAATGGATTTCATATGAATCAATGAATATGAGATAAAAGAATAGTCAACTTTTGAACGTGGGTCTTTGTTAAAAAAAAGGCACAAGCAAAAAAAGACCAACTTTAGCTCCCTCTTCCGACACTTAAGCTTGGATATACAGTAGATAGTATGGAGTGTTTGGTAGGATAGAGGTCAGAATAGAATAGAGAACATGTGTGTGTATGTGTTGTGTTCGTCTATGTGCCGTATTCATCTCTGCAGGATCTCCTTGTGTCTTATCGTCTTTGCAGCACTTTAACTTTAGATTTTCAGCTTATATTCAACATACGACGCTGAGGGACTAGTCTGCGTTTCACGGCTTATCCCTTGTAGTGATGCCAATGTAAACCAATACAAACAGCTGGCTGACATACAGTACGGCTTCCTAGCTGTGTCTTTCATACTGCCTTAACATCATCTTGTAAATCCCTTGTGATTTTCCACAGGGATCCGTTACCAAAGGAACAGCGAGATAAATATGGCCTCCTCTTAGGCAACAAGTTGTTAGACGATGTGTGTTTTGTAGGTCAATGAGTAGAGAGCAAGGGTTAGGGGCGAGGGTTAGGGGTTTGATTCCAACTGGGGCCACCCATGCGAAAACTGAATACACTCATGATTCTGTAAAATACTTAAATGGACACGGCATATGTAGCTCAGTGGGTGTTAGTGGGAGATTTGTTCAAATGGAACAAGCTGGATTGCAGAGATGTAAAGTGTAGCTTCTCCTCCATTCTCCTCTTAATTCTCTGGTTACATCATGGGGTGCATGTCAGTCCTGCCTCCTCACCTCAGATTAAGTGCTTAAGTGCTAACAAACCCAGGTAGGAACCAAAGTGTTAGGAACTTTTATTTGAGGAACTCTCATATTTTGGCTCAGGTGGGTCCAGTCTCCCGGAAGCATCTTGAAGCATAAAAAGTGAATCTGTATCCTAGCTTACAATCGAGGTGATCCAAACACAAAGATGTCGAGAGCTCATGTCTAAAAGCAGTACATCATGTTTTTGGGAGACTGTCTTGTTGGTCAAGATCACTTAGCATTTATCTTTAGAGCTGCTAGAGTTCTCATTTTATCACATTTGAGATAATGCTAGTGGCTGCTATCATTCAACATAGCATATTCTAAAGTGTTAGCATACTAGAGACACATGGATCATTTTGCTCTCTATGTTAACCAATGGGACAATCTACCAAACACCCAGTGTATTCCTTTAAGATGAGACAAACCTATGCAAACAATATCAATGAAATCCTTTTGGACATTTAAAACTAGCTGAGATGCAGTATATCAAGCGCACCCCAAGGTGTGTAACCATTCCATACGATTCAGATCCATACTTTGACCTAGTTTGACCTCATGTCATGCAACCCCACTGGCCTGGGTGGAGCTGGCTAGTGTCAGTTCTGGAAAGATTTACCCTAGAATGTATTTCAGTCCCGATCCCTGTCTTGATTTTTGCTGTTTTAGTTAATTTAGTTCATTCCATCTCACGCTGTGAAAGGAAAGGTGTTTTGGTTTACAAGGTTAGATTGATTATAGCATCAAATACATCAGTGCTCATGTTCTTAAAAGCCTTATGATGGTGGTACAAAAGTCTTAGAAAGGTCCAATGAGATTCACAACCTCAGCCTTTTGCACTTTAGTCTTTCAATTCTGTCTCATGCTTTCCTGTTCCAATACTTACCTCTTGCTCTCTGCCCACTCTCTCAAATCTCAAATTTGTTCCCTCTAAGTCTCTCTCTCTGTCTCTATATTTCTCTCCATCTTTCTTTCTTTCCTCCCTCTGGTGGAAGTGATGCTGACGCGGGAGTCGTCCGTCCTCCGTTTCCTACCTCCGCGACGACCGCCTCCGCTCGTCTGGTCATCGTCCTCTCCTCTCGTCCGTCCCCATCCTCCATCTGCTCCATCCATCATCCATCTATCCATCCATTCATTCATCTCACGGTGGAAGAGTCTCTGGGAAATTCAAAGAGGGAGACGCAGAGTAGGAAAGAGGGCAAAAAAGGAGGCTGTGATTTCTAACAGTACGTCTACAAACCAAAGCCTTGTTGCAGATAGAGATATTTTTAGCTGCTTTACATTAGGTGCCTTGTGCTAGTTTCTGAAATCTATCTTCATATGTTGGTGGTGAGCTGTCTTTGCTCGCTCTATGTTACATATACTTCTGCTAATATCAGGCATTTGGTGTTTGGATGGCACAAAGGCACTCAAACAGATGATGGATGTATGGACGCATGATTATGACTGAAAGAACGAACGGGTGAATGAATGTGTAAATGCACTTGTGTGTGGTCATAAGTGATTTTATGCAGACTTGAAACATGAACAAGACGCATTCGAATCAAATGCAGCACTGGAATATAACAGCTGTGACCACACGTACAAATGGATGAACGAGTGAATTACCAGTTGCACCAAAAATACTCAATGACATTTTTTTTTATTAGTCTAAATGTA